>NC_034191.2:24217451-24477451 GCF_002021735.2 Oncorhynchus kisutch
AGAGAGAGAGAGGGAGGGAGAGAGAGAGAGACACAGAGAGAGACGAACAGAGAGAGCGCACAGGAGAGAGAGACAGAGAGACAGACACACACAGAGAGAGAGACACACACAGAGAGAGAGACACAGAGAGAGAGAGAGAAGAGAGAAAGAGAGAGACGAGAGAGAGAGAGAGAGAGAGAGAGAGAGACAAAGAGAGATAGAGAGAGAGAGAGAGACACACACAGAGAGAGAGAAACACAGAGAGAGACACACACACAGAGAGAGAGACACACACAGAGAGAGAGACACACACACAGAGACACACACACAGAGAGAGACACACACACACAGAGACACACACACACACAGAGAGACACACACAGAGAGACACACACGCACAGAGACACACACACACACACAGACACACACACAGAGGGACACACACACAGAGAGACACACACAGAGACAGAGACCCGAGCTAGATTGGGAGCAGTGGAGCAGTAGCTGCTTCAGTGTTACTGGTGCAAGTAGAAAGCCCCCGCCCCAGTGTTTTTAATGAAATCCCTCCAGTCTAATTATGTGAAAAAGCACTATATGTTTGTGAAGCACTCTCTGTAGCCTGGGACAGGCCCTAAAGAGCCATCAACAGCTAAAGAGCGACAGGGCGGATAGACTGTGCACAGAAGAATGTGCCACAGGGGTATTCACCTCAAACCAATAATGTTTGCACAGATGACATCTTAATTTGGCACAATAGAACATGATAATTTCTACCAGTGTGAGGATGCCTCCAGAGGGCCATGTGCAGTGCCCACATCAAATTGTTTACAACGTAATTGACGACACACTTTGTGTTTTAGCTGATCTAAAAAAAAAATATTGATTGAAATACATTTTATTGATTATGCCACATTCAAACAAATTTGAGCTTTTATACTTGTTTTTTCTCATCAATTACTTTATGCACCTCAAAGCTCATGCAAACCTTGAAATATGCTAGCTATACAAGGGAGCATAAATGAGTAGTTGTTGGTATTATTGCTGCAGTAGGGAGTGTCTAAGACATAATTCACCCAGTAATGCAGTTGTGAAGAGGAAGCCAAGGTTATCAGACAACAAACATGTCCGAGATAAATTATCAACAGGGCCGGTAATTGAAACTGTTTCCTTTTCACAAAGAATCCAGGCTTCCCTTTAATCACTTTCATATGAAGGAGTCCATTTGGAGTTCATTAAAAAGTCATTAATTGACCATCTAATGAGTTCAGTTGGTGTCAAGGGGACAGCGGCAGGTCAGAGGCACCTAAACAACTGCGTCAGCCTGTCAGAAGGCAATCACAACTTTATTAAGGGGAGGACAAGAAGTCACTAACAACATCATAGTGTATTGTCTCCATTTTAATAAAACAATAGAAGTGAGGGATAGTGGGCGTTGTGGAGAGTAGCCTTTTTGGCATCTGACACCATTGGTTTGTGTTTCGGAGAAATGCCAACCATAATATTTCTGCCAAGCTCCCCTATCGGTCGAACTAGGAAAAGCGATTTTGTTTCCTCTCATTGTGTTTGTTGATGTTTTTATCTTTCTGCCCTGGTATGAATGATCCATGTCACATCAGAGACCTCTGTCTATGGAGCGCTGAATATCAAACGCTTCCAAGGTCACAGTCCTGCTGCACCATCAGTGTGTGACAATGTGGAGCCATTGTCAACTGAGCCAAATGTAAGTGGCTGGGAGAAAAGAAAAAAAAAGGGCAATTGTATCACTTTTTTCAAATGATACACCTAGCTGAGTTGCGGTGGCTTCCGGGCCTGGTGGTTTGGACATAGACTAAAATAAGGTGTTTCTGTCTGCTGCCTACACCGGCTGCTGCAAGCGAATCTGTTAATTAACCATGCTAATGGTTGTAATTGCAGCCGTTGGTGAACCCAGCAGCTGAGGTAAATGCTAGGTTTACCATGGCTGCCAGGATTCAATTGTCTCAAAGATGAGAGGACCCTGACTGCTCTGCGGGGGCACAGAACGCTGGCAGGGAAGGGGGCATTTGTTAGGTGAAAGGGGAAGGATAGCCAGGTTTTACCTGACGTGACTCCTGCTCTCCTGCTGCAGGCAGACGGCAGCTGCTCCCAGCCAGATGCCCAGCTGTTGGCTCAAGCCTCAGTCCTGGCCAGGGAACAGGGATCAGGGGGCAGGGAGCTGGGGTAATGCAGGGGCTTATCCAGGCTGGGCATGAGGTATACAGTACAGGGGCCCGCCAGACTAGGTGTGGGGGTGGTCAGCAGGCTAGTTTGCTTCTTTGATCTCTTGTGTCTACTTATAGCCAGCATGACAAGCTGCCATGTCTGATTGATTGACACGCACACCTCACAAAATGCAGTGCTTTTAGCCCACAATGTGAAGCATGTATTTCTGGATTGTGGTACTTTGGGTAATTGGTTTTACTGCCTGCAGAGAGAGCATTACTTTATTCTCCCTTCAGGAAATAGACTGTTAGTGGCATATGTGATCCTGGCAAAGAATCTGTTTGACATAGCGGCTCTACAGTGAACATGGTGCTTGATACACACCATTATTTTTGGACTATGCGTTTTATACATGTCTGCTCTCAGCGTCAACAATAGTATTTTTTTTTACCTTTATTTAACTAGGCAAGTCAGTTAAGAACAAATTCTAATTTACAATGACGGCCTACCCCGGCCAAACCCAGACGACGCTGGGCCAGCCGGATGTGATTCAGCCTGGATTCAAACCAGGGATTGTAGTGACGCCTCTTGCACTGAGATGCAATGCCTTAGACCTCTGCGCCACACGGGAGCCCAACAATGCTGGTACACTGTACCTGATGACCTGGTGGTCTTATCTGTTGTGGTAGAAAGTCATTCCGAGAAAGTCATGACCTCATCTCTCGCCAGTTCGAACAACGCGACTCTAACCAGAGCATAACGGACCTATTATTTTTATCCCCGGATTCCCACTGCAAATGGAACATTTTCATCTGGATCTTCACAACTAGCTAACCGCAACCCCGGATGACTACTCCTGGCTAGCGTTTTCATCCACTTAGCTTGAAGCTAGCCCGGCCAGAGCTCCTGTGCTACCACCGAAGCATACTCCTAGGCTACAATATCCGGACCCACGACCGTGGGTCACCGCATGAAGAGGCATAAACAGACTTAACCCCATCGCGACGTCCCCAAAAGGCTAACTTTTTAGCCCTTGTTATCTGCTTGCTAATTCGGCCTGCTAACTGCTAGCCTGCCCCGGTCTACTAACAGCTAGCTTGTTTAGCCCCGGTCTTCTAACTGCTAGCTTGTTTAGCACCGGCCTACTAACTGTTAGCTTGTTAGCACAGGCCTACTAACTGTCTGAATCGCCGTGTCCCCAGCTAGCCCAACCACTCACCGGACCCATATTTATTTTAAATCTCTTTTCGATTTTTAATTTGATTATACCTTCCGGTAACCTGCCTCACCCAATGTGATATGGAATCGCTATTATAATTTTTTTTTAGAACACATTCAAGAACCTCCAGAAGCTAACCAGCTAACTAGCTACAAGCTATTTAGTCATTGTTAGCCACTGCTAGCGGTTTTTACCTTCTGCACAGCCAGACAGTTTCTTTGCCTGGATAACTGTCTCTCCACAACAACGCCGGATTCCTGCCATAATCCCTGGACCAGTACTTCTGATCTTCACAGCTAGCTTGCAAGCAGTACCGAACCTATCCCTGAGGCCCACTTCCCGGCCTACTCAGCTGTTCACCCGAACCACACTCATACACGGCTAGAGCCCAATACTCCACCGGATCCTTGCTGTAAACTTGGCTACTTAGCTGATGCCTGCTGGACACTGTGATCACTTGGCTACATAGCTGATGCCTGCTGGACTGTCCATTAATCACAGTACTTTATTCTGTTTGTTTATGTTTTTATCTGTCGGCCCCAGCCGCACTCAGGCTCTGTGTGTAGTTAATCCAACCCTCTCTGCCTAGTCAACGCCATTTTACCTGCTGTTGTTGTGCTAGCTGATTAGCTGTTGTTGTCTCACCTGCTGTTTTAGCTAGCTCTCCCAATCAACACCTGCGATTACTGTATGCCTCGCTGTATGTCTCTCTCAAATGTCAATATGCCTTGTATACTGTTGTTCATTGTTTTAGTTTACAATGGAGCCCCTAGTTCCACTCTTCATACCTCTGATACCTCCTTTGTCCCACCTCCCACACATGCAGTGACCTCACCCATTACAACCAGCATGTCCAGAGATACAACCTCTCTTATTATCACCCAGTGCCTGGGCTTACCTCCGCTGTACCAGCACCCCACCATACCCCTGTCTATGCATTATGCCATGAATATATTCTACCATGCCCAGAAATCTGCTCCTTTTATTCTTTGTCCCCAACGCTCTAGGCGACCAGTTTTGATAGCCTTTAGCCGCACCCTCATACTACTCCTCCTCTGTTCCGCGGGTGATGTGGAGGTAAACCCAGACCCTGCATGTCCCCAGGCACCCTCATTTGTTGACTTCTGTGATCGAAAAATCCTTGGCTTCATGCATGTCAACATCAGAAGCCTCCTCCCTAAGTTTGTTTTACTCACTGCTTTAGCACACTCTGCAAAAAATTCTGAGATTTCCATACCCAACTATAACATTTTCCGTCAAGATAGAACTGCGATAGCCTACAAAGTAATGTCATACCCAAACAGTTCGAACTACTAATTTTAAAAATTACTCTCTCCAGAAATAAGTCTCTCACTGTTGCCGCCTGCTACCGACCCCCCTCAGCTCCCAGCTGTGCCCTGGACACCATTTGTGAATTGATCACCCCCCCATCTAGCTTCAGAGTTTGTTCTGTTAGGTGAACTAAACTGGGATATGCTTAACACCCCGGCAGTCCTACAATCTAAGCTAGATGCCCTCAATCTCACATAAATCATCAAGGAACCCACCAGGTACAACCCTAAATCTGTAAACAAGGGCACCCTCATAGACGTCATCCTGACCAACTGGCCCTCCAAATAACCCTCCGCTGTCTTCAACCAGGATCTCCGCTACGGATCCACAGTCAAACGACCACCCCTCATCACTGTCAAACGCTCCCTATAACACTTCTGCAAGCAGCCCTTTCTAATTGACCTGGCCCGGGTATCCTGGAAGGATATTGACCTCATCCCGTCAGTTGAGGATGCCTGGTAATTCTTTAAAAGTAACTTCCTCACCATTTTAGATAAGCATGCTCCGTTCAAAAAACGCAGAACTAAGAACAGATGTAGCCCTTGGTTCACTCCAGACCCGACTGCCCTCGACCAGCACAAAAACATCCTGTGGCGGACTGCAATAGCACCGAATAGTCCCAGCGATATGCAACTGTTCAGGGAAGTCAGGAACCAATACACGCAGTCAGTCAGGAAAGCCAAGGCCAGCTTCTTCAGGCAGAAATATGCATCCTGTAGCTCTAACTCCAAAAAGTTCTGGGACACTGTAAAGTCCATGGAGAACAAGACCACCTCCTCTCAGCTGCCCACCGCACTGAGGCTAGGTAACACGGTCACCACCGATAAATCCATGATTATCAAAAACTTCAAGCATTTCTCAACGGCTGGCCATGCCTTCCTCCTGGCTACTCCAACCTCGGCCAACAGCTCCGCCCCCCCCCCCCCGCAGCTACTCGCCCAAGCCTCTCCAGGTTCTCCTTTACCCAAATCCAGATAGCAGATGTTCTGAAAGAGCTGCAAAACCTGGAGCCGTACAAATCACCTGGGCTTGACAATCTGGACCCTCTATTTCTGAAACTATCCGCCGCCATTGTCGCAACCCCTATTACCAGCCTGTTCAACCTCTCTTTCATATCGTCTGAGATCCCCAAGGATTGGAAAGCTGCCGCAGTCATCCCCCTCTTCAAAGGGGGAGACACCCTGGACCCAAACTGTTACAGACATATCCATCATCCCCTGCCTATCTAAGGTCTTCGAAAGCCAAGTCAACAAACAGGTCACTGAACATCTCGAATCCCACCATACCTTCTCCGCTGTGCAATCTGGTTTCCGAGCCGGTCACGGGTGTACCTCAGCCACGCTCAAGGTACTTAACGATATCATAACCGCCATCGACCTGGCCAAGGATTTCGACTCTGTCAATCACCATATTCTTATCGGCAGACTCAGTAGCCTCGGTTTTTCTAATGACGGCCTTGCCTGGTTCACCAACTACTTTGCAGACAAAGTTCAGTGTGTCAAATCGGAGAGCATAATTTCCGGTCCTCTGGCAGTCTCTATGGGGGTGCCACAGGGTTCAATTCTCAGGCCGACTCTTTTCTCTATATATATCAATGATGTTGCACTTGCTGCGGGCGATTCCCTGATCCACCTCTACGCAGACGACACCATTCTGTATACTTCCGGCCCTTCCTTGGACACTGTACTATCTAACCTCCAAAAGAGCTTCAACGCCATACAACACTCCTTCCGTGGCCTCCAACTGCTCTTAAACGCTAGTAAAACCAAATGCATGCTTTTCAACCGTTCGCTGCCTGCACCCACACGACCGACTAGCATCACCACCCTGGATGGTTCCGACCTAGAATATGTGGACATCTATAAGTACCTAGGTGTCTGGCTAGACTGTAAACTCTCCTTCCAGACTCATATCAAACATCTCCAATCTAAAATCAAATCTAGAGTCGGCTTTCTATTCCGCAACAAAGCCTCCTTCACTCACGCCGCCAAACTTACCCTAGTAAAACTGACTATCCTACCGATCCTCAACTTTGGCGATGTCATCTACAAAATAGCTTCCAATACTCTACTCAGCAAACTGAATGCAGTTTATCACAGTGCCATCCGTTTTCTTACTAAAGCACCTTATGCCACCCACCACTGCGACCTGTATGCTCTAGTCAGCTGGCCCTCGCTACATATTCGTCACCAGACCCACTGGCTCCAGGTCATCTACAAGTCCATGCTAGGTAAAGCTCCGCCTTATCTCAGTTCACTGGTCACGATGGCAACACCCACCCGTAGCACACGCTCCAGCAGGTGTATCTCACTGATCATCCCTAAAGCCAACACCTCATTTGGCCGCCTTTCGTTCCAGTTCTCTGCTGCCTGTGACTGGAACGAATTGCAAAAATCACTGAAGTTGGAGACTTTTATCTCCCTCACCAACTTCAAACATCTGCTATCTCAGCAGCTAACTGATCGCTGCAGCTATACATAGTCTATCGGTAAATAGCCCACCCAATTTACCTACCTCATCCCCATACTGTTTATATTTATTTACTTTTCTGCTCTTTTGCACACCAGTATCTCTACCTGTACATGACCATCGGATCATTTATCACTCCAGTGTGAATCTGCAAAATTGTAATTATTCGCCTACCTCCTCATGCCTTTTGCACACAATGTATATAGACTCTTTTTTTTCTTTTTTTTCTACTGTGTTATTGATTTGTTAATTGTTTACTCCATGTGTAACTCTGTGTTGTCTGTTCACACTGCTATGCTTTATCTTGGCCAGGTCGCAGTTGTAAATGAGAACTTGTTCTCAACTAGCCTACCTGGTTAAATAAAGGTGAAATAAAAAACAAAAAAATCAAATTTGAATAGCATCAGCTCATAGAATCCCCTAACTCTCGATAAAATAGTATCTTTCATAGACAATTCTCAAAAGATACCCTTCGCTAAAGGACCACGTAATAGGAGCTGAAAATACAATAATGTGTATTAATGAAGCAGGTTTTGTAAATCCTCAGGTCTGTGTTTCATCTGTCCAATTACATGTGTTGAATCTGGATGAGGGACTAGCACAGGACATTTCTACATTCTATTTGAACTCATTGAGAGACAGCCATTTTGATTCTCTAATGGTCTTTAAAGCTGGTTCTGGTATGAGAGAGAGGTTTGGTATGAGAGAGAGGTTTTGCACCTTTGGCAGCAACTACAGCATTGAGTCTTCTTGGGTATCATGCTACAAACTTGGCAAAGCTGTATTTGGGGAGTTTCTCCAATTCTTCTCTGGAGATCCTCTCAAACTTTGTCAGGTTGGATGGGGAGTGTTGCTGCACAACTATTTTTCCCAGGTAAGGTGACTGAAAACACATTCTCATTTACAGCAACAACCTGGGGAATAGGTACAGGGGAGGGGGGATGAATGAGCCAATTGTAAGCTGGGGGTGATTAGGTGACCGTGATGGTATGAGGGCCAGATTGGGAATTTAGCCAGGAAACTGGGGTTAACACCCCTACTCTTACAGTAAGTGCCATAAGATCTTTAGTGGCCACAGAGAGTCAGGACACCGTTTAACATCTCTTCCAAAAGATGGCACCCTAACAGGGTAATGTCCTCAATCGCTACTCGGTAGCATATTCTTTTAGAACAGAGGAAAGGGTGCCTCCTACTCGTCCTCCAAAACCACTCCCTGCAGCGTCCGATCTCCCATCCAGGAACTAACCAGAACCAACCCTACTTAGCTACAGAAGCAAGCCAGCCGTGGTCCAGAGAAATTCAATCAGGTTCAAGTCTGGGCAAGTCAGTTAAAGAACAAACTCTTATTTTCAATGACAGCCTAGGGGGTGATTAGGTGACCGTGATGGTATGAGGGCCATGGTTAACTGGCTTGTTCAGGTGCAGAAGGACAGATTTTTACCTTGTCAGTTCGGGGATTCAATCTTGCAACCTTTCTGTTACTAGTCCAACGCTCTAACCACTAGGCTACCTAGTGCTGCAGAGTTGGTTATCCTTCTAGAAGGTTCTCTCATCTCCAGAGAGGAACTCTAGAGCTCTGTTAGAGTGACCATCTGGTTCTTGGTCACCTCCCTGAACAAAGCCATTCTCCCCCGATTGCTCAATCCCCAGATAGCGGCCGGATCTAGGAAGAGTCTTGGTGGTTATAAACAACTTCCATTTAAGAATGATGGAGGCCACTGTGTTTTTGGGGACCTTCAATGCTGCAGAATTTTTTTGTGTGAACTTCATCAGATTTGTGCGTCTACACAATCCTGTCTCCTGTCATGGCTTGGTTTATGCTGTGACATGCACTGTCAACAATGGGACCATATATAAACAGGTGTGGGCCTTTCCAAATCATGTCCAATGAATTGAATTTACCACAGGTGGACTCCAATCAGGTTATAGAAACATCCCCAGGATGATCATTGGAAACAGGATGCACCTGTGCTCAATTTTCAAGTCTCATAGCAAATGGTCTGAATACTTATGTAAATATGGTATTTGTTTATTTATTTTTAATACATTTGCAAAAATGTCTAAAAACCTGTTCACTCTGTCATTATGGGGTATTGTGTGTAGATTGCTGAGGATTTTTATTTATTTAATCAATTTTAAAATAAGGCAATAACGTAACCAAATGTGATCAAAGTCATGGTGTCTGAATACTTCCCGAAGGCACTGTATTATGCGTATGTCTGTGAGGCAGGGGCCAAGAGGTGATGATGCCTAGAAAGCAGAGGCCGAGTCACAAGGCTGTTTGGTCTCCCTCCCAAACCCTGAGGCTAATAAATTAAGCCAGAGGGCATTTGCATTATACAGCTCTCTGATACCCCGCGACTTCGATCGGCGACTTAGTAAACGTGTGATCATTTAGCGACTCCATTTCAAAGACATGCTAAAGAGGGCGGCAATCGTTAGCGGCGAGGTCTTGACGATGAGCAACTCTTCGCTAACCCACCATGCACCCGAGCAGGGACCTCCGTCTGCAACCCAGAGGAAGTTTGGTCTCGTCTGGAGAAAACAAAGAAATCAATTACAGGGGATAGATCCTCAGTGGCCAGACAAGAGAGAAGAGTGCTGTAATGTGCTAATTTTGAATGTAATGAGCATGTACACTGGCTTTGTACCCTGTGTAGTTAGAGCTGGATTAAAATCTATATATATTCATTATTGCATTTGACAAAAAAGTGATTTTTGTGATTGAAAGGGTTATTTTTTTAAATTATATGCTCTTTCTGGTATCGAAGTAATCACTGGCAAACTAAAATGCCATATCATTACGTGAAATTGCACAAACACAAAACAGCCAATGATGACGTCAGCCAAGGGGATAGGAAATGATGTTGTTTGCAGCACTAAACCACCTTGGCTTGGTACATAAACTTGTCAGGCTAGTGTAACATGCAGTGGTCTTGGGGGAATTAGCCATTGATGTTATAAGTAAACTTCCCTGTTAAAGTCAATAAGTAATTTTACGTTACTCCTCTATTGAGTGCAGTAATCACACAGAGGAGTGATTGAGGGAGAGGAAAGAGAAAAGGCTGTGTGCTCTGTAATGAGAGGATATTACGTGCTTTGTGTATTTGTGTGTGTCCTCTCTCTCTCTCTCTATCTCTCTCTCTCCCTCACACTTACACACACATCCTCCACACATCCCCCCTCTGTCCTCTCCTGGCCTATAGGAACCTAATCGTGTTCATCTGTCCGCTGTGCCGGGCTTTGCTCTGCGACAGACAGCCGAGGTGTGTGTGTGTGTATGTGTGTGGGGCTGATGATGATGATGATGTCAGATGGAGCTGATTAGCCTGGCCGTTACCTAAGCAGCTCCCAGGAGATGGGGTCCTGCCAGTGGCAGCAGTGAGGGATGGGGGGGCTGCTGTGTCATTACTGCCAGCCAGCACATCTCAGTGGCTGCTCAGTAATCCCCAACTAGCTACCTCGCAACCCGCCCGCTGCCTTGGAGAGGAAAAGGAAGATTATATCCAATGCTCGCTTATCACATCACACTTCAAGACAGCTTTCAGAGATGAATCACTCAACTGGTGCTGTGGACAGTGTACATGGACATATCTCTGTTATATGAATAGAGAAAGTAGGGGGGGAATCTGTATGCTTCAGAGACCATGTCTGCTCTCAGGGTCAACAATGGGAACAGGAAAACAAAAATGTATCTGCCAAACCCCCTCTCCTCCCACCTCCTAAACCAATGGTTACCTCAGGGAGGGTTCAGACAAGAGGGGCATGCAGGGGAAACAGGGGTATGCTGAGAGAGAGAATTTTGAATTTATGGATGAGAGAGAGAGAGAGAGAGAGACCTTCACTATCTCATCCTGGAATATTCAAGGCCTGAGGTCATCTGCCTTTGGCCTAAAGATCAGGAACCTGGACTTCACCAAAGAAATCGGAAATACAGACGTTGTCGTCCTACAAGAAACATGGTATAGAGGAGACGGACCCATTGGTTGCCCTCTAAGTTACAGAGAGCTGGTAGTCCCATCCACCAAACTACCAGGTGTGAAACAGGGAAGGGACTCAGAGGGTATGCTAATTTGGTATAGAACAGACCTTAGTCACTCTATTAAATTAATCAAAATAGGAACATTTTAGAAATGTTAGAAATTCAAATGGAAAATATCTATATCCTCCCACTAGAATCCCCATACTTTAATGAAGACAGCTTCTCCATCCTGGAGGGGGAACTCAATCATTTCCAGGCCCAGTGATATATACTAGTCTGTGGCGACCTAAATGCCAGAACCGGACAAGAACCTGACAACCTCTGTACACAGGGGGACAAACACCTGCCTGGTGGTGACAGCATTCCCTCCCCCATATGCCCCCTAGGCACATCTATGACAACATAACCAACAAAACGGTCACAACTCCTGCAGCTCTGTCACACGCTGGGTATGTACATAGTCAATGGTAGACTTTGAGGGGACTCCTATGATAGGTACACCTATAGGTCTTCTCTTGGCAGTAGTACTGTAGACTACTTTATTAACCTCAACCCAGAGTCTCTCAGAGCATTCACAGTCAGCCCGCTGACATCCCTATCAGATCACAGCAAAATCACATTCTACTTGAACAGAGTAATACTCAATCATCAGGCATCAACACCAAAGGAACTGCATAATATTAAGAAATGTTATAGATGGAAGATATGTAGTGTGAAAACCTACCAAAAAACTATTAGGCAACAACAAATGCAATCCCTTTTAGACAACTTCCTGGACAAAACATCCACTGTAATAGTGAAGGTGTAAACTTGGCAGTAGAACATCTCAACAGTACAGTATACAGTATTTGACCTCAGCTTCCCTATCAAATCTAAAACTTTCAAACAGAAAACCATAGAAAATTAACAACAATGACAAACTGTTTGATGAAGAATGCAAAAACTTAAGAAAGAAATGTAGAAACATATCCAACCAAAAACATAGAGACCCAGAAAACCTGAGTCTACGCCTTCACTATGGTGAATCACTAAAACAACACAGAAATACACTACGGAAAAAGAAGGAACAGCACGTCAGAAATCAGGTCAATGTAATTGAAGAATCCATAGACCAATCCCTTCTGTGAAAATTGGAAAACACTAAACAAACATCAACACAAAGATGTATCCATCCAAATGGTAAACCACTTCTCCAATCTTTCTGGCCCTATAACAAAGACCAAAAAGCAAAAACATATACATGATCAAATACAAATCTTATAATCAACTATTAAAGACCAGAACTAACTGGATACTCCAATTAAATTGAATGAACTACAGGACAAAATACAAACCCTCCAACCTAAAAAGGCCTGTGGTGTTCATGGTATCCTCAATGAAATTATAAAATATACAGACAAATTCCAATTGGCTATACTTAGACTCTTTAACATCATCCTCAGCTCTGGCATCTTCTCCAATATTTGAAAACAAGGACTGATCACCCCAATCCACAAAATTGGAGAGAAATTTGACTTGAATAACTACCGGGGGATACGCGGCAACAGCAACCTTGGGAAAATACTCTGCATTATCATTAACAGCAGACTCATGCATTTCCTCAGTGAAGACAATGTAATGAGCAAATGTCAAATTCGTTTTTACCAAATTACTGTACAAAAGACCACGTATTCACCCTGCACACCTTAATTGACAAACAAACAAACCAAAACATAGGCAAAGTCATGCTTTGTTGATTTCAAAAAAGCCTTTGACTCAATTTGGAATGAGGGTTTGCTATACAAGTTGATTGAAAGTGGTGTAGGGAAAAAAACATACGACATCATTAAATCCATGTACACAAACTGGCGAATTGGCAAAAAACACACACATTTATTTCCACAGGGCCGTGATGAGACAGAGATGCAGTTTAAGCCCCACCCTCTTCAACATATATATCAACGAATTGGCAAGGGCACTAGAATATTCTGTAGCACCCGGCCTCAACCTACTAGAATCTGAAGTCAAATGTCTGCTGTTTGCTGATGATCTGATGTTTCTGTCACCAACCAAGGAGGGCCTACAGCAGCACCTAGATCTTCTGCACAGATTCTGCCAGACCTGGGCCCTGACAATAAATGTCAGTAAGACCAAAATAATGGTGTTCCTAAAAAAGGTCCAGTCGCCAGGACCACAAACACAAATTCCATCTAGACACCATTGCCCTAGAGCAAACAAAAAACTATACCTACCTCGGCCTAAAATCAGCACCACAGGTAACTTCCACAAAGCTGTGAACGAGCTGAGAGAAAGGCAAGAAGGGCATTCTATGCCATCAAAAGGAACATAAAATTCGACATACCAATTAGGAGCTTGCTAAAAATACTTGAATCAGTTATAGAACCCATTGCCCTTCGTGGTTGTGAGGTCAACCAAGAATGTATTTTTGGCTTAACTACACTGCTTGTAATGACTATATGCTGTCTTCTTATACATGTACCACCTAATAGGATGTTGTTTTATTTTGTGTATGTGTGAGTTAAGTTTGGTTTTGTCCTCTAAATTGGCCATCCCATTCAACAGTACAATGAATGTCATTGATAGTGTTGCTGTCTTTCTTGGTTGATTTTTTATTGGAAAATAATAAACATATTATAAAAATAAGAAGAATTGAGAAGAATTGAGAAGAATTGAGAAGAATTGAGAAGAATTGAGAAGAATTGAGAAGAATTGAGAAGAATTGAGAAGAATTGAGAAGAATTGAGAAGAATTGAGAAGAATTGAGACTGCAGTTCTGCTAAAATATCCTCTGTGTACAACGTAGAACACCAAATAATGCATGCAGAGCAGAATTAGGTCGATATCCGCTAATTATCAATTATCAATTATCAAGTCCAGAAAAGAGCCATTACATTCTATAACCACCTAAGAGGAAGCGATTTCCAAACCTTCCATAACAAAGCCATCACCTACAGAGAGATGAACCTAGAGAAGCAAGCAAGCTGGTCCTGGGGCTCTGTTCACAAACACAAACAGACCCCACAGAGCCCCAAGACAGCAACACAATTAGACCCAACCAAATCATGAGAATATGATTTCTTGACACATTGGAAAGAATTAACAAAACAATTGAGCAAACTAGAATGATATTTGGCCCTAAACAGAGAGTACACAGTGGTAGAATACCTGACTACTTTGACTGACCCAAATTTAAGGAAAGCTTTGACTACATATGTACAGACTCAGTGAGCATAGCCTGGCTCTCAAGAGAAGACCGGCTATATGCACACTGCACAAAAAAGGAGGTAGAAACTGAGCTGCACCTCCTAACCTCCTGCCAAATGTATGACCATATTAGAGACATATTTCTCTGAGACTACACAGATCCACAAAGAATTCGAAAACAAACCCAGTTTGATAAACTACTGGGTGAAATACCAGTGTGCCATCACAGCAACAAGATGTGTGACCTGTTGCCACAAGAAAAGGGCAACCAGTGAAGAACAAACACCATTGTAAATACAACCCATATTTTCCCTTTTGTACTTTAAATATTTGCACGTCGTTACAACACTATATGGACATAATATGACATTTGGAATGTCTTTTTCTTTTGGAACTTCTGTGAGTGTAATGTTTACTGTTAATTTTAATTGTTTAATTAACTTTTGTTTATTATCTACTTCACTTGCTTTGGCAATGTTAACATGTGTTTCCCATGTCAATAAAACCCTTGAATTTAATTGAATTGATTCGAGAGAGAGAGAGAGAGAGAGAGAGAGAGAGAGAGAGAAGGAAAGATACAAGGAGAGAGACAATAAGAGAGAAATATATACCATATTCTTATCTTTGAACTGTCGACTGTGTACAGCCACTTTAGCTGTGATGCTTCTGAAGTCTCCAAAAGATCGATGCACCCCTTTCTCCAACTGATAATTACGAGGCTCTGGCTCCGATGGCGATGGAGGGGGTATAACAAGGCACAATGGGATACTTAAGGCCTACAAAATGCCAATGACAAATCATAACAGGGATCCCTCACTGGGACCCATTGCTTCTCCACATTCTTTGGCCACTCTCAGTCTCGCACCATGCTAAACGCATTAACGCATAAAAGGTTGTTTTGAGTGGTGGTTCTCCTTCAGAAACACATAAAAGGTGTCCCTGTAAGAAGCTAGTGCCATGTGCTCATTCTGTTGACTCAGGGAACCAGCTTCTAACAGGGGGTATAAGGACACGATGTGTGAGGGCCCATTAAAGGAGATAAATGGAGTGATGTCCATCTTTGTGAGGTATTCACCATGGCTGGACAATTAAAGGCAATCATAGGGAGGTTCAGGGGTGTTTGAGGCACACAAGAAAAATCCTGGAGTCTTTGGAGAACAGGTTTCTCAATAGAAGGCTAGTGGATGCCATTAGTTACCGGCGGCAGTTGTTCTGAGGTAAAACTAACTAAAGCTGAAAGCCTGAACACCACCTGCCTGAGCAACAAGCACAGGTGACGACAACAACCGCTGGCTTTGATGTGCTAGCTGCAGAGAGATATCCTCATGCTACCTTTGTCCTTAAAAAGACTGACTCTCCAATCTGCTGCCTCTCTCCTCCCCCGGTGGATCGTTTGTCGAGAGACACTCTTGCAAATAAAATGTGGCAGGCTTTCATTTTGATAGATGTGTGTGCATTCGGGAAAAAGGAAGAAGGGGCACCGCTTGGGTGCTAGTGAATGCTTGTGGATGCTTGTGGATACTAGTGGACGATTGTGGATTGCTTGTGGATGCTTGTGGGTGCTTGTGGATGCTTGTGGATGCTTGTGGATGCTTGTGGGTGCTTGTGGATGCTTGTGGGTGCTTGTGGGTGCTTGTGAATGCTTGTGGATGTGTGGGGGCCCTAAATATTTATTCTGTGATTTAGATTTTGTCTCGTGTCTTTCCTCTACGAAGGCCAGTTCTCCCTGAGGAGAGGATGTGTGGCACCGTGTTAATGTATCCCTTTTTCACAAACACACCACCACCCAGTGCTGCCTGTCTGCAGTCCAGGGAGATAAAACAGAGAAGACAATGGAGGTGGGAGTAGAGAACTCTTTTAGATATCTTCTTCACACATTTGAATGTGGTGATGTCGCAAGAGCATGCTGCAAATCGAACACCAAAACATGTTATTCTAAAAAAGCTTAAAACTGGACCCTGCCTTGCCCCTCACACACTAAAGTGCTGTGGTGATTCATGTTTATGCATCATGCATGCTTAGGCCTGTCCTCAGTGTGCATTGATGACAACTTGCCTTGATGACTACTTTGCACACTCTTGGCTTTCTCTCAACCAGCATCATGAGGTAATCACCTGGAATGCATTTCTATTAACAGGTGTGCCTTGTTAAAAGTACATTTGTGGAATTTCTTTCCTTCTTAATGCGTTTGAGCCAATCAGTTGTGTTGTGATATACAGGGGTGATATACAGAAGCCCTATTTGGTAAAAGGCCAAGTCCATATTATGGAAAGAACAGCTCAAATAGCAAAGAGAAATGACAGTCTATCATTACTTTAAGACATGAAGGTCAGTCAATACGGAACATTTCAAGAACTTTTAAAGTTTAATCAAGTGCAGTCGCAAAAACCTTAAGTGTAATGAAGAAACTGGTTCTCAGGAGGACCGCCACAGGAAAGGAAGACCCAGAGTTACCTCTGCTGCAGAGGATAAGTTCATGATAAGTGTGTTACCAGCCTCAGAAATTGAAGCCCAAATAAATGTTTCACAGAGTTCAAGTAACAGACACATCTCAACATCAACTGTTCGGAGGAGACTGCATGAATCAGGCCTTCATGGTCGAAATGCTGCAAAAGAAGATAAATAAAGACATCAATTAGAAGAAAATACTTGCTTGGGCAAAGAAACATGAGCAATGGATATTAGAAATGTGTCATTTGGTCTGATGAGTCCAAATCTGAGATTTTTTTGATCAAGCCACCATGTCTCTGTGAGACGCAGAGTAGGTTAATGGATGATCTCTGCATGTGTGGTGAAGCATGGAGGAGGAGGTGTGATGGTGCTTTGCTGGTGACACTGTTAGTGAATCTATTTAGAATTCAGGGCACACTTAACCAGCATTGCTACCACAGCATTCTGCAGTGATACGCCATCCATTCTGGTTTGCCCTTAGTGGGACTATCATTTGTTTTTCCACAGGACAATGACCCAACACACCCCCAGGCTGTGTTAGGGCTAATTGGGATTTTTGCTCACCGTTCTTGTGATCATTTTGACCCCACGGGGTGAGATCTTGCGTGGAGCCCCAGATCGAGGGAGATTATCAGTTGTCTTGTATGTCTTCCATTTCCTAATAATTGCTCCCACAATTGATTTCTTCAAACCAAGCTGCTTACCTATTGCAGATTCAGTCTTCCCAGCCTGGTGCAGGTCTACAATTTTGTTTCTGGTGTCCTTTGACAGCTCTTTGGTCTTGGCCATAGTGGAGTTTGGAGTGTGACTGTTTGAGGTTGTGGACAGGTGTCTTTTATACTGATAACAAGTTCAAACAGGTGCCATTAATACAGGTAACGAGTGGAGGACAGAGGAGCCTCTTAAAGAAGAAGTTACAGGTCTGTGAGAGCCAGAAATCTTGCTTGTTTGTAGGTGACCAAACAAAGGGTATAGAGTATGCCAACAAAGGGTATATAACAAAGTATTGAGATAAACTTTTGTTATTGACCAAATACTTATTTTCCACCGTAATTTGCAAATAAATTCATTAAAAATCCTCCAATGTGATTTTCTGGATTTTTTTTCTCATTTTGTCTGTCATGGTTGAAGTGTACCTATGATGAAAATTACAAGCCTCTCTCATCATTTTAAGTGTGAGAACTTGCACAATTTGTGGCTGACTAAATACTTTTTTGCCCCACTGTACCTATGAAAAACACATCCATCATCCACGCTGTCCATCCTAATTGCTGTCAAGCAGTCCATTTGAAATTGTATACTGTATATCTACATTAGAAAGAGTTACATCCTAACAATGTATTAATGTTGTTTGAAACACGTATGATTAGAGAGATACAAATGCTTTCATTTGTAGTTGGAGTTATTAACAGAGTCCGTAGCTTTGTAATGCCCATTAGCTGATCATGTCAATTAAGCACATTCATTACTGCACTCTGCTCCCTTTGAGGGATAGAGTACATGCTACATGCCTTTGAGGTAGCGGAGGCTAATATCCTTTTAGCGCTACCATATCACTGTGTGACAGGTGTTTCTAATTGTGACCATACCATGCCATTCATTAGTGCTGCTCAAACAGACACCCCATGGGAGAGAAGCACACACTGTAACCACATATTAATCACTGGCCAATATGGTGACCTTTATGTAGTGAGGGAGGGGTCACACACACACATAGACATACACACACGCATAAACACATGCATGCAAGCACACACAAGTACACAAACAAACCCACACAGAAACACACACATAGACACGCTTGGGAGAAAGGAGACAGGGACACAACAGTGATGCTCTGCTAGAGCTAGGGATTTTCAGGCATGACTAGGTCTGAGAAAAACAGCCAGGGTGTTTTAATCCATCATGCCGCCATGTAAATCCCAATCTTTTAATTTAACCTCTTTTTGTTAATTAACCCCAGATTTGAGCACTAATGAGGAGCAGGTATTAAATACAGATTATTTCTGCAGAGGCCAACCTCCTGGAATGAGTGTAGATGTAGTTTTCTTGCATTTGATCCTTCAGGGGAGCCAGAATCCTCACCCTATTAGTAGATCATGGAGATGAGTGTGTCTCATTATGGGTCAGATTAAATGGGAGGTAATTGGGATTTGCTCAGTATGGATGAATGCCCACAGGAGAACCCTTTGAAGAACCATTATTTGTTCCAGGTAAAACCCTTTTGTTTCCTAGTAAAATCCTTTTGTGTTCTATGTAGAACCATTTCCACTTAGGGTTCTTCACGCAACTCAAAACGGTTCTACCTGAAACAAAAAAGGGTTTTCCTAGGGGGACAGCCAAATAACCCCGTTGAACCATTTGTTCTAAGTTAGACACAGTTTTCTCAATAGACTTCTTCAAATGTCAAGGTTTTCCCATAACTCTGACAGAAGATACAATGCCGTCATACGAAAGAGAGAACAAATCAATCTGAAAAATAATGAGGAGACAAGCAAACAACTGATTCTTGCAGCACATCATCTGAGTGGAGAAAGTTATTCCTGAAATCAAAATAAGCTTTCTTTTGTTTCTCCCAGTCTCTTTCCATTACATTGCACCTTTATACTTTTAGAAAGCATCATGACTAACAAATATGAATATGATAAAGGTAAAGTGCTTATGCACATTGCACACAAGCGTCATCAACCTTCACCTCTCGATCACTGCCGTTCTTCCCTCATCTATCCTCATTGCCACCTAAAAGCTAGTTTCCTTGTATCATTGCAGCACAGTAACATAGTGAAAAAGGCCCATATTAATGGCACAAGGCAGAGAGATAGCAGAGAGACACCACTGCTTGTTACTCTCACCTAATCATTGAAATGCTAATCAGGACTTCAGAGGATCTTGACCTCTGTCTGTAATAAGGCCCTAATGGCTCTCACATGGTGCAGGGACTGGGAGATTGGCCTAGACATACGTTGCCATCTGACAGAATGCACACACCATGAGCCGGTCCTCGCCCCACTGTCGGGCTGTCAAGGCACACCTCGTTAGTCTGATGGGAGATCCATGCCCAGCGGCCCCCACACTAACCCCAGCGGGCTGGAAATCAAGGCGTTCACAGCGGGGTGCAGGAGGAGGGGTTTGGGCCATGGATCAGTGTGGAGCGTCAGCCATATCCTTTGGGCTGCTGCGTGTTGGTTAATTATCACCACGGTGACTGCGAACCGCCGAGCTACTTGTGAGTGGAGCATAAACAACAACAAATTGGAACAGGTATTACATGATTTTCAATTTAGTCCTCCTGGAGGGCCTGTGCTGATTAGAACAATCACTGTATGTGTCGCTGGGACAGATGAGTACATGGAGTGGTATGAAAGTGCAAGCTTCCGTAGCCACATCCTTCTTTCCACACAGCCCACTTATCCATATTGAAAATCATAAAGTGTCTCTTATCAGTGGCTTATCACCAATGCAATGGCAGAGTTCAATTCCTCCATCCACACAGCTCATAGAGCCATTCAACTGCTCTTCTGACAGACCTCTCTGTAACCATGGCCCATTTAACTTACTGAACAGATGAAGGCAGTTCACAACAGAGCACTTTCATTATTATGGATTGAAAAATACAGTGCTTTAACACTCCATCACCCAGGAAAGGATATTTTGAGAGATGTTAAATACTGTATTTTTTACCCATCTGGTGTCAAGAATTAAATACTATTTGAGTTCCAGCAAATCCAATCAGAGCAGTGTTTAATTGTGTGACTGTGTCTTTTGTGGACATGTTCCTATCCACCATGGCAAACACCATGACAATTCATTAAACATGGTTCTTATTGATTTCCACTTCTAGGTGCACAACCAGCAGGTACAGGTTGAGGGCAAAGAGCACTATAATCAAGTCAGCTACAGCAAAATGGTAGAAAATTAGCCATAGATTGATCATTGGTGGACATGATTTACAATTCAATGTACAGGTGATTCGGAAAGTATTCAGACACCTTGACTTTTTCCACATTTTGCGACGTTACAGCTTTATTCTAAAATTGATGGAATAAACATGTTCCTCATCAATCTACACACATTACCCCATAATGAGAAATCAAAAAGTATACTTATTTACATAAGTATTCAGACCCTTTGCTATGAAACTCGAAATTGAGCTCAGGTGTGTCCTGTTTCCATTGATCATCCTTGAGATGTTTCCACCACTTGATTGGAGTTCACCTGGGGTAAATTGAATTGATTGAATTGATTGAATTGATTTGGTAAAGACCAAGTCCATACTATGGCATGAACAGCTAAAATAACCAAAGAGAAATGACAGTCCATCACTACTTCAAGACATGGTCAGTCAATGCAGAAAATGTCAATAACTTTTAAAGTCTCTTTAAGTGCAGTCACAAAAACCATCAAGCACTATGATGAAACTGGCTCTCATGAGGACCGCCACAGGAAAGGAAGACCTAGAGTTATCTCTGCTGCAGAGGATAAGTTCATTCGGAAATTGCGGCCCAAATAAATTCTTCATAGAGTTCAAGTAACAGACACATCTCATCTTCAACTGTTCAGAGGAGATTGTGTGAATCAGGTATTCATGGTCGAATTGCTGCAAAGAAACCACTACTAAAGGACACCAATAAGAAGAAGAGACTTGCTTGGGCCAAGAAACACGAGCAATGCATATTTTTTTGCTCAGGGGCAGAGAGACAGATTTTTATCTTAGACTGGTGGAAATCTGTCCTTTGGTCTGATGAGTCCAAATTGGAGATAGTTGGTTCCAACCGCTGTGTCTTTGTGAGACGCAGATAAGGTGAACGGATGATCTCTGCATGTGTGGTTCCCACCGTGAAGCATGGAGGAGGAGGTGTGAGGGTGTAGGGGTGCTTTGCTTTGATTTATTTAGAATCCAGGGCACACTTTGCCAGCATTGCTACCACAGTATTCTGCAGCGATACACCATCTCATCTGGTTTGCGCTTAGTGGGACTATCATTTGTTATTCAACAGGACAATGGCCCAACACACCTCCAGGCTGTGTAAGGGCTATTTGACCAAGAAGGAAAGTGATGGGGTGCTACATCAGATGACCTGGCCTCCACAATCACCCAACCTCAACCCACTTGAGATGGTTTGGGATGAGTTGGACAGCTTAAACACGTGAGGTAACTTCTTCAAAACTGTTGGAAAAGCATTCCAGGCAAAGCTGGTTGAGAGAATGCCAAGAGTGTGCAAAGCTGTCATCTTTAAAGACTCTAATATATAAAATATATTTTGATTTGTCTAACAGTTTTTGGTTAATACATTATTCCCAATGTGTTATTTAATAGTTTTGATGTCTAAAAATAAATGAAAACCCTGGAATGAGTAGGTGTGTTCAAACTTTTGACTGGTACTGTATATTTTCATATAGCATTTATTTTTTATATCTGTGTCCATATTGTCTATGAGTTTAGATAGATAGAGCATATAGGTCAATAGAGAATCTACTCAACAATGGCGTTGTTTTCAATTAACTCTGCAACTCTATTTACTTTTTTTCACAACTGCTACCAGTTTGACGCCAAAACATTGACACCAAATACATACTGACATAACATAAAATATGAAATTTAAATTTGTTTTATCGTCTTAATTAATTATTTCATATATTTTACATTTGATTAGAAGGCCAGAGATGATAACATACACCTGTGATAATCTAAAGTACCCAAAAGGGCCACTAGATGTCTTGTGATAGATTTCACAAAATCTTTGTAAGATACAACCTTAGAAGTTTTTCTGAGTTTAGCTTTGGTAAAACACTGTTCAGTTCCTGATTGACTCTCTGTGGGACCTGTCCTCTTGGTCATGTGTTAATGGGGTCATGGCTACTCCTTAGCCACCTGACAGACGAGACAAACACACCACAACAAGCCTGGCTCTGCCATATTTAACTGGAGAGGCTCAGTTTAGGGATAACTCCAGGAGGGGCAGTACATAAAGCTCAGCTAATGAGTTGAGGTTTCTTAATTTGTTCTCGCCCATAATTCCAGAATGGATTAAGTCGGCTTTATTTGCCTCTTTCCTGTTGATTAGCACAGTACTCGGTTTAGGCGTTTAGGGGACAGGGGGAAGTCGGGTTAGAGACCTAATGATGAGACTGGATCAGTGGCTTCTGCAGTGTTTAGCAGATAAAGGAGGTCACATTTTCTGGACAGTCGAGACAGTATATCGGGGTCCGTTATTGGATTTAGTCAGCCTGATAAAGCGAGGGCGTAATTCGCAACAGTGATCCTATATCTGTCTGTGATGTTGGGTCTATCCCTCTCCTTCTCTCTCTCTCTGTCCTTATCTCTCTCTATCTACTTGTCTCTCTCTCCTTGTCTCTCTCTTCTTGTCTCTCTCTCTCTCTCTCTCCTCGGTCTCTCTCTGCCAGGGGAAGAGTGGACTTTAGTCTGTCAATTAGGGTTAAAAGGCTGGGAGCACGGCAGTGTGCAACGGAGCAAAGAGCCCCGACCTGGCATGGCACCTGATGCTGCTTTTAATTCTCCTGCTGCAGGTCAAAACTCCAGCACAGCACAAAACAGCCGCAGGGCAGAAACCCACACCTCCAGGCTAGATGCTTCTCCCATTAGGGTAGTGCCTGGAGTGTGCTGGACCACACTGTCTTAATAATACACTGGCTTCAGTGTCAATCAACGTCAGTGAGGAGAAAACACCACACCTTGCCTCAATACTGAGATAACAGCTCCAGAACACTGCCTTCTATAGTACCAATATGTTCTCGATAAGTCAGACCTGTGTAGCCTCTTCAAAACTGTTCGAGCGGTTCAAGTTGTTTTAGGTACACATATAGGGCCATCCAGTCAACTTATCTCCCACCTGATATCTCCCAAATCTCTCCAAATGACTAATAAAACAGATGCTCTCATGGCCCCCAGGTGTTTATGAATGGAGACCAAGACCTGGCAGATGATTTCTAACCCAGTGCTTTGTTTGAGAGGTAAATGTACTCTCTCTGTTTGATTCTATGCTCCTGGAGAGTAACGATAAACACACTGAGAGACAGTAGGTTGAGATTTCAGCTGTGTTGTTTGCACAGGCCTGCCTGCAGTATATATTCACCCAGATAGGCAGGCCTCCTTTGACCAGTCCACTTAAATTCATCATTTTACATCTCAAACATACTGTGTGCATCACCTATGGTGGAATATCTCTCTCCATCAGTCACCATGTTGAGCTGTGTGTTGTGAATCACGTCTCCTATGCCAGCCAGAGCTATATACTGTAGCCATTCTCTCGTATTGTCAAACCATCTAATATAGGGGTTAAAAATGGCCAATTAGACTGCAGTATCAGACAGAGCGGAGGTGGTTGTAGTATTGTGATATGGCTTCTCATTCTCGTCATTCTCAGTATGTTTTTCCACCCCCCTGCGGCTTTGGGGTCTTGAAAGGTATGTAACAATGCACCAGAAAGAAGTCACACACAGCCTGTGTCCAATACCCTCCAGGCTGGTATGATGTCACAACTAATTTCAACTCCAGAGCTGTACATGTGCATTCTCATTAGCCTCCAATGTGGGGAACATGAGAGGGCTGGGATCTTAAGGAGGATCCGAGCTAATAAATGAATATGAAGACCACCTCCCTTGTGTGAGCCTGTACCATGTCAGCCAAACCATGACTCAGAGCTTGCAAAGGTGGACAGCTTGTCATCAGAAGATGCAAATTGCCATGGCAACAGCTATGAGTCACGGCAGGAAGGGCTGGTGAGCGGTCTCTTGGATACATTAGCAGCCTGTTCATGTTGTTTGGGACAGTCTGATGCCGTCACTCTGTGAATGGGCTCCTCAGCTTCTGACTCTAGTGGTCAATCAAGGAGTTGTGAAAAAACCTTAGGGTCTATCATTTGACCCATGATCAGCAATGCGTTTATTATTTTCTTAGCTAATTGTATTTGCATTACAGGATTTTAAGCTGGAATGTATGAGTGTCATCTATAAGTATGTGACAGATATGGAGGGACAGGGAGGGAGTAATAATGTCTGAGAGATCAATTGAGAAAGAGGAAGTGGGGAGAGAAAGCACTGTGATCCTGACATTAAAAGATGAGACCTTAGCTTTAGCCCGGGGCCAAGCTGCACTGACCTCCGCCGTAACCGTAGCTTTGTAGACAGCAGCCACACATCAGAGACACTCCCTCCGGTCCGATCTGTCCACAATCCTCCGAGAGAGAGGAGACCAGAAGCTCGCTTGCTCGCACCCGCCTGCCGCCCAGCCTAACACAATACCAAACACCATGTGGTGTCATATCACTCATACAGCACAGGCAGCCAGACAGACTGACTGAGATGAGTTCCTCCAGTAGGCTTTCATCTCAGTGGGCTGCCTGCGCCCGTCAGGGAAGATATGAAACCAGCGCAAACAGAAAGAACTAACATTCGTGCATAGCATTGTAAGCCATCGACTCCAATATCAACTTCAGGGTTCACTCTCCTTCATGTTTGCTCAGGATTTTGTCTGTTGCTTTCCACTGCTTTCCGCTGTGTTTGGGGGAGGTAGAAACAGCTTGTGTTCTGTTCAGATGCAGAGCCAGTTTGTCCTCCACCAGCGTGATGTAAGTAAACAGCCAATGTGTTTCCATAGTACTGGTAAAATGTGTAAAAATGGCAGTTCTGGTGTGAAAATTGTCCCAAATGCCAGCCAGCTTGGCTTGAGCTATCTTTATTTATAAAAATATGTGATCTGTTTTAATAAAGGAACACTTTAACAGCCACCAAATATAAAGAGGATAATTTCATCTAATTGGAATAGAGGTAAAATAAACAGCTTCAGTTGAGAAGGCATCGCACAATGTTGGCTGTCCCCAGGTTTTAAGTATTCATAAATTGTCCTCCGCACATTAATTAATTCCTATATGGTAATTAAGCCACGTGTTATCATATTCCACGCCATACAGAGCAAAGGTTTCCCTCTGCTCACATAAATGTCCACGCGCTTATTATGTAATAAATGTGGCAATTAATTTTATGTTAATAAGAGACCCATTTTCCCAAGGTTATTTGCAGGCCCCATCTTGGTCCCTCTCCGACAGTGGCGTTATGTTGAGTTGAGGTTGGTACTGAGGGTAATTGCTGTAGTTTAACGCAATAAAATCTTCTCTGGGAATCCTCAGGTGAACTGATAATGGGGACAAAAGGGTATGTTCATTATGTGTCCATGTCCATTCTTTTATGGGGCGGATGGGAGATAGGATGACTCATTTGGACTTGTGTGTGGAAGAAAGGTCCCCCACCACTTTCATTACGCCATTCCATAATTCATTGTGCATACTGAATTTTTTAAGAGTCCTCCAACGTGGAGGCTTGGAGATTTCTATCTACAATGGGCTGCTATGTAGTTCACTGAGTGGTGCTCTGCTCAGACTGGGTCAAAGGAGGGACAAGAAAGAACATAAGACCCTGTCAGAGACAGGATACCTGCCAAACCCACGCCTATTCTGCTATTCAACTCCTGTGATAAATGAGTGATAAATCAGGTCCAGGAAAAATATATAAATGATGAAAGAACAAGGATTTTCAGAGAAATTCATCAATCATAAATGTATATTAAAAATGATTAAACAGTTCAAATTCACTATTTCCAAGCCTACTATTACTGTGTTAAGTAAGAGCAAGTTTTATATGGTCAGCAGTCTAGTCAAGAACCATATCACACTCTTTACAATTCAGGTGAACGAATCCATACTGGTACTGTAATTTATCTCCCAGTGGATGAAGCCTTATTATCTCCATGATTGGGCTTCTCGTGTGGGAATAGTCCTATCCTCTCCTCTCTAGTGACTTGAGTCTAATGCTGTGTGGCAGGGCCGGCACTCCACTGTCCAAACACATCTGTCATGTCACAGTGACACCAGTCAGACTCAGCTCCCACCTCTACTGTATGGCAGGAACCCACGTCACACACACAAGTTCACACACTGCACACACACATATGACACACACACATGAGCTCATGCATAAACCTTTGAACACACACGCGTTCCTACAGTACATTATCACACTTAAACAAGCACAAGGCAAACACATTCACGGGCAGAAATAAACCACGGCCAGGGTTAAATCCGGACCGCAGTGGATCAGCGTTGTAACAAAGCTTGCTTTGACATTTAAAGGACATTTCAGATTGAGCTGAAATATGCAGTGTTTACCTTGAATGCGATCTCCGTGACCATGGTAACATTGTTTTAAATGGTGCATAGCCAAAAAGGGCATATCGGACGTAATCCCCACCAATATCAGACAAACATGAAATGTTGAGTTTGTAGTGTTTGATGTATTTGAGTTGTTTTAGTTTTTCACATGCAGTACTGTGGAGCCTTCAACACAGTATTGATGTCAGGGAAAATGTATTAAGTCTGACCTAGAAAATACTATTAAATCAGCAAGAATATCTGCTGGCCATCACTGCATTTTAATTTAATTCACCAGAGTCTGTTCTTACCCTATAGCATCTGCAATGCAATTTCGACTTAAAAATTTTAGTTTTTAAAAAGATGTTCAAACTTACTTTCTAACTTCTCTTTTTCATCGCACTGCATATGTCTGGTTCAGCTTCTGACTTACTTTCATGGAAATCAAATCTCTCAAATAGCTCTGATAGGAATTCAAAACAACGGTAGTACCCATCTGAAAATTCCTACTTTACTTGTTAGCCTTGAACTGTTTAACACGTTTTTTAGAATTCATTTTTTGCTCTTCGGAATGATGTGCGAGTGAAGCTTCTAAAGAACATGCACAGAATCAAGCAAGTGCAAGAGGGTGGAGTACTTGGCTTGACAAGATTAGGCTTATTCCTTGCTAACCATGGTATGGGTTCTGTAGAAAAAAGGCAAGGCAGCACTCTCTCTCTCCTCCAGCGGGGCCCTTTGAGGGACTGCTGTCAGGCTTTGATAGGCAGGCGGGCAGTGTCAATGAGTGTCATGTTAGCATGGCAGAAGTGTGTGTGTGTGTGAGTGTGCAGTGGAAGGAAGATGTGACTGCATCAAAATGTGTGAGGGGATGATGTGGCCCCAGGGTCGTAGGGCAAAGTCATAGTTGTCCCTGTCCTACAGACACAGCTTTAGCGGCCCTCAAACTCTCAGTATGTTTCACATTCTCCTCTCCTCTGCTTCAAAGAGAGCTGAGACAGTATGGCAGGCTGCAGGCGTTTATTGGATGGGAAGGAATTTATCAAGCCAGATTTCAATACAATAGACTTCTTGGACCATCTAAACTTTTATCACTCAATGATTTCCAAATACTGTATCCAAATTACATGGAAGAATGCTTGTGTCATCAAAATAATTTGATAACTTGTCCCGAAGCCATGTAGTGCAGAATATGAAATCAAATAATACACAACAAAATATTTTTAAAAGTGTTATTTGGAAATAATATTTTGTACAGAGAGGCAGGGAAGCATAATAAACAAGATTGCTGGACTCTCGTAGCCTGAAGGTAGCACTGCAGTTTGGAGAAAGACAACAAAAGATTGCAGAATATGCTATTGGGCACATTTGGGGAGTCTCACGGGTGCTTGGCCCTGCTTGCAAGACAGCAGTGGACTTAAAATAACCCATCTCATCTACAGGAGAGAGGAAAACAAAGCAGAGTCAATCGAATGCTAATGATTTATACCACATTAAACAGTGCAGGACGAAACCCTGTCAAGCCCAGCGGTAATGGGTGTTTTTAATTGTTTTCTTATTGGAGATCCCCCCCCCCACATATGGCTAGGCACAAACTATGAATCATAGAAATAGTTGCTATCACTCAATATGTTTGCCTTGTTATTAAGAATGATGCATACAGTACATTGTGGCACAGTGGGCAGTGCATGGAATAGAGGTGGAGCTATATAAAGGGTTTAGCAATGAGGACAGTAAACATTGATTGACAGAAAGAACAGTGCTTTTATACCTGCCAAAGCTAGAGGACAAAGGAGCGAACATCCCTCCACCTCGCCTCTCTTTCTTTCCCTCTCATTCCTTCTGTGTGTCAGACAATCTCCCATGCACACCAATAGTCTCCTTTTGTCTCCAGCACGTTTTTAGCACAATGAGCCCATTTGCTCAGCAATTACAGAACAATGAATGCTAGTCCCCATGAATATCTATTAAAAACCTGTATGCCACTTATTTCCACATATATAAACTGCCACATTGTTCCTCATAGCAGCAGCCGGTCTGTCCTGTTATTTCCTTTACTGACAGTGGTCACGTCAGAACAGTAGAGTATGATAATCCATCCAGGCCATCTGACGTTTCAGTGTGGCCTTGCCGTGCTAAACAGCTGGAGACCAACATGGCCGCTCTACAGGAACACAAGATGGCTGAGGCAGATGGCCAATTAGATCCCATAATGCCTAATTGTAAATGATGAGGCAGGTGTCAAATTAGGCATACCTACAAATTAATGAGTATTCATAAACCAGCTCACAGAAAATTCTCTAACTCAGAGAAACAGAGGAGGAAACAGGACCCTCACATTCTCTCCATAAATTCCTGGGTGAGGTTAAATGGAAAGGTACAATTATGTAAATGATTTATAAGTAGCAAGTCCTTGTCATGCTAAAAGCTGTGGTTCTAATACACTACTGTGGAGATATGACATGATTCACCCAAGGTCATTGTAGTGAGGTCTTCTAAGAAGACATTTAGAATCTGCTAGTCATCATTTTCACTTCCTCCTCTCTCTTTCTTCATCCCTCCATCCTGCCATCGCTCCTCACAGGTTCCCCCTCCTCTCATTCCCCCTCCTCTCCCCTTCCTCTCGCCTCTCCATCCAGACACCGCCACCCTCTGCCCTGTTAATTAGAGCAAACCTTTTAGTCACAGACCAGATGGAGACGTCCCAGTCACCCAGACAGGGCAAGACAGTGCCTGACTCACTGCAGACAATCATTAAGTTAACATTGACCCTGTGCTCTCCAGAAGCCCTCAATCTCTCAGCCACAGTGACTCTATCTTAAAGGACATAGTGACTAAACAGCCACATCCACCCGTTCGGAACGACCCGGCAAAGAATATTAAAACTCCATCAGACAGCAACAACAAGCCAGTACATGGCAAGACTATTATTTCATACGGCACCCTTGCCCCCCATTAACGCCACGGCATTATGCAGGAAGCGATTCAATGCATTACCGTTTCTGTGCCAGTCCCAACAACCAATTGACCTGCTGGTTTAACAATCTGTCACAGCTGTGCTGCTTTGCAACGATGTTCAAATAAGGAAGGAAAGAATGAAATCAACTAACTCTGCATGTCCACCCACCACTGGAAAATGTTGGAGAGCTTAGAAAATGTTCATTACTATAACACAGATAGGTTGTTAAAATCAAAGCTTGGCATTTAGTGAGGATCTTGGCCTCTTCCCTCAAGCACACTCAGATGCTTTTAAAGATGCTGTTTAATGTGCCCACCGCACAAATACATGTATATTTACTTATTATACAAATATATTTCGTGTTCCCACCGCACAAATACATTTGAGGATGCCGCCCGCCTCGCATGGAGAATGGAAGCTCTTCTCCTCCAATTGTGTTGGTGGATGACCTCTCAGACTGGCCCTGGGCTAAAAGGTGCTGAGGGGGATTAGAGACTGAGCGCTGGGCCTGGACGGGGCAGAGTGAAGAGAGACCCAGGCCAGAGGAGAGATGAGATACTGGGATGAAGAGAAACCAACGCTGGAGGAGAGATGAGTTACTGGAATGAAGAGAGAACGAGGCTGGAGGAAAGATGAGCTACTTGGATGAAGAGAGACCCAGGCCGGAGGACAGATGAGCTACTGGGATGAAGAGAGAACCAGGCCGGAGGACAGATGAGCTACTGGGATGAAGAGAGACCCAGGCCGGAGGACATATGAGCTACTGGAATGAGTACAGAGAGGAGAGGGACCTCAGTTTTTGAGCTTGGCTTAATGTACTGGAACAGAGAGAGAGGAGCGCAAATGATGATGATTATGATGATAGAGAACACGTCAGTGGTTGCCATGCATATGTCTGGAATCAGCCAGATCTCTCCTGGGTCATTAGTGGTGAGATGGAGTCAGAGAGAAAATGACCTTCTCTCAGTCCTATCCCAATGTGATGGGGCAGCTATCTCTCAGAACATCTCACTCTACAAAGAAAGATGGTCTGGACAGATGGAGAAATATTCTGAAGAAATACGATCAACATGCATACTTGCTATGTGGTAATTGAGTCCTCTCTGAGTCCTCTCTGAGGTACGTAACTCACTCCCCCACGTCCATATCCATCCATGGCTGCTACAGCCTAATGTCCATTTGGTGCCTCAGCTCTGGGCTTCTCAGCCTTGCTCTCCTGTTCAGTTGATGAGGGCTTATATGAGCTGACAGATTACTGAGGAAGCTGTAAACACCAAAGAGGCAGAGTGTCCCCTGGTTCACAGACCCAAACCCTCACCTCCGCAGGCAACAGCTGAGTGTCCCAAATCGCTCATACACTCCACGGCTTATGGAGGCAAAGCTCTGCCAATGGGGCGGGAAAATAGTGGTCGAGCTTGGCCCATCTGAGCCCCTCTGGTACTCTGTGCCACAATCAGGCTGTGGGAAAGCAGTAGAGGGGAAGTAGAGAAACTGCCCCAATATCATGGTAAGGATAAGTGCTTTTATGGCCCACTTGCCAAAGCTATGCACTCTGACGTCAATAAAAAACTAAATAATAATGACTAATCGCTTGTGAGAGCCAGTGTTATTGTTGACGTACGCTCCCATGCCTCATAACGGCACTAAATTGGATTTTGAAATTATTAAAGTATATGTTTTTTTGACTGAGCATACTTTTGTTCGTTTATGCAAATAAATTAACATTCCCTGGCGCTGATTCCCCAGCCTGCCACAGGGCAGGCATTAACATCCTACTCTGTTCAATGGAGGTTTGTCATAAAAGAGATATCAATAACCAGGACATCTAGCTGTTCGGCAATATGCACTACACAATATTAAGCCATTATTATTATTATTTAATGCTGAGTTGATTTAATGCCCCTGCTTTTTTTGCCCGTCTTTGCTTATCTGCAGAGTTTCATTAGCATACAAAGCCCTCTCTTGGTGGTGGGGGGTTGAAGATAGTACTGAGCGAGTTGGCTCAGTTTCCTACTCCCTCTGTGCTGGCAACCCACGGCCACTACAGATGATGGCTTTGCAGAGAGTAGGGGGCTCTGCTGGGGCTCTGCCACATTATGGCTTCCCACACACTGGTCACAGGAAGCCAGCCCCTGGCCCCAAACACTTCCACCCCAGAGAGCGCTCAAATCTCCCCAAAAATTACTTGTTTTGGAAGGCAAGGTGAATAAGACAAACAGCAGTTGGCTGGCAGGAGAAGGGGCTTCAGCAAAGAAAAAAAGTCACTCAGACAGCTGGGCCTCGGGTTGTCCCTATCCACAGCAACAGGATCTGCAATCTCCTATTCCGAGAGACACTGGCTTTTTCAATGCCACGGTTGTCGGAGCTGCCTTCAGCTACATGCCTGTTGTTTCTCCCGGTCTGGTCTTCTCCATTGTCTTCAAGTCCTTACAGTTTTCTGTTTCTTTAAATGGGAAATGTCAGGAGAGAGAAGGCACAGACACCCGGGGAGCAAACTACACATTTCGTCAGTCCTTGCCACCCTAACCATGACATGCTAACACAAACAAGAATACACTCTCTCACACACACACACACACACACACACACACACACACACACACACACACACACACACACACACACACAATTATGAGAAGAAAATGTAATGGCAACATTTGGAAAAGCAGACTGGGGGCCCTTCAATGTGTAGAGAAGGAAATGTAATTTTCATAAATCTGGCTTCATTATTTCTGTATGACTTGGAGTCCTGCTTACCGAACCAGCCCTCACGTAAAATTAACAAGTCAGCCTGATAAACTGGTGGTCTCTCTGGGGTAGTGTTAGCCGTCGTTCCTGCAGGTAACACTTTTCCACACAACTCTCCGCACCTGTAACCTGCTGCCACAGGGGTAAATTGTCTCTGCTCTAATTGGTTGGTTCCAACCTGGTGCCATACGACCGCACTGGGCTCTTTTACAGACAACAAGTACCTGGTGCTGTTGAGTGGGAGGGGATGTGGAGAGGGAGGAGGTGGGGGTGGCTCCAGGGGTAAAATTATGTGGCAGACAGGAAACAACCATTCAACCATTCATCTGGTGTCACCTAGCTCTTACCAAATCTCTCCTTGAATTGTTTATTACCACTAGCAAGGAATTCATAACAATTACAAAGAGAATCTGGCGGTTGCATTTTACAGCTCTGATGAACACAGAAGAAGACAGAAGTCATGTCTGGTCTTTTCTCATCCCCATAGCGAGCACTGAGTGTGTCAGTGTTGGATGTTAATGCCTCTCTGCTCTGCTCTTTTCCCTTCACATCACTGCCCTATGGCTAACCATAGATGTTTGGTGAATTAACATGAATTAAATGTAAGCACATCCCCAAAGGGGTCCTCCTTCTTTTGAGGTCTTGGGTGCATCTATCTCCTGCACTTAGAACAGCATCTCTTACACTGGCCACCCTTGGACATGGAGGAATCTGGGACACCCAGTGTTCATGTTGGATCTTATTTCACTTGTGTAACTCTCTAGCCCTTAACTAGATGCCTGCTGCCTGTTGGCAGTACTGGAACGTAGTGGGGAGCTGACAGGCCAGTGTGCCTGCGGATTAGCGCCCTCTGTTTGGGTGACTGCATAATTAGGCCAGTCTATTGACTGTGTTGGAAAGTGACCAGCTGCACAGAGCCCCTCCACCTTTTCCTTCTTATTATCTTCCTCTTCCAGTGTGTGGTCCCCCCATGTTAAGGCCAAAGTACCTAAATGGGTTTCAGATACACGGGTGGTGTTGAATGAAGGCAAGTGGTTTAGAGCCAAAACTAAAGCAACTTAACTTAGGGATTCAGGGATTCTGATATGGAATGGGACAGAGTAAAAAAATGCACAGAGGTTTTGCTGCTAATAATGTATGTACTGTATGTGAATGTAGATGGGTCAATTGTGCGTTTTTTCCGGTTTAATACAAGGTCAAATATTCCCGGTCTTCAGGGAGTGAGGGATGGGATTGAGGGAAAAGGGAGATAGAGAAGCCCTGCATGTTCACCTCTCTCTGTCTGACTGAGGCTGTCCCTTTCATCACAGTGTTCTTGGGGGTACATGAGCACCGCAGGCAAAAAAAATCTCTCTTCTCTTATGCTCTTTCCTTTTTCCTTTGTATTTCTCTTTCTTTCCCTCTCCTCCCCCTCCTTAGTTTCTGCCACCTTCCACTGCGCTGTGTTTAGCTGAGAGTCTGAGCTGTCTTTACAGGTCCTCTTGGGACAGCTGTCATGCCTATACTACAACAAATATCTCTAATTGAGCCACACGCCTCAGTGCCGCCTTCTTGCCGGAGTCCATCAACTGCCCCTGACATGGAAGGGGAGGGTTTTCTGAGTCTGGGCGTCTGTCTGGGTGTGTGCGTAGGAGGTCCTGGGTGTGTGTACAGCATTGCTCTGTGATGGGGTCTGATGGCCTGTTGTGCTCCAGGTAATGGCTGACATTTCTTCATTTGTGAGGCTAATTGCTGATTTACACCGCCTCTAATGACATGTGAAGTCTGATCCAGAGTCTGTAATGGGAATGGGATCTAGCCCGGGGTGCAATCCTCTCTCCTTCCTTCTCTTCCTCTGTCTCTTTCACTCTCCTCGTCTCAGACATCTCTTCTGCATCCCTTATTTATGTACTCTTTCATCAGGGTCCGTTCTCCTGGCAAAGCGGCAAGGCAAATCGTCACTTAAGATCAGACATGAATATATGTCTTTCTCTTTCTCTTTCTGCCTCCATCCCTCTCTTTCTACCTTTTCCTCTCTCTCTCCCATCCTCTCCCAGTGTCACTCTAGTGGTCCCTGGACACAGCAGCTCAAAAACGGTTTAGAGATCAGTTGGCTGGAAAGAATGTAATGCTGGCTGGTGTAAAGAGAATCAATGGCTCAGCTTTAACTGACTCTAAGCAGAATCTTATTGTTACCTCAGCTTTCACTCATACAGTACATATATATCACATCTGGCAATCAAGATATATTCAGGCTCAGATTGACTAAGTTATTTCACAATATTAGCCAATAAAGTCTGAATTAACACAACACATTTAACCTTAATAGCATCCATCTTGCTAATTAGCACTGCACTGTACATAGATGTCTTCCCACACAGTTTTAATTTCCTCCATATCTGAAACTGTTCTCCTAAGACACAACATGTGTCTGCATCTCAGCCAAGTCGATAATCTAATTAAGAGGTTCTTGCGTCCAACATCTTACGGTTTTAAGCTACAGTATGCTCTGGTGCAGAGAGAGAAAGATCACCAATAAACCATACATCACAGCAAAGGACCAAAGTAATGTTCTTGAAATGAACACACACCGGGGAAGTTGATATATGGAGGTCTACTTCCATGAAACAGCAATCTAAGTGTCCTTTATGATTTTATTCAAAATCCATCGACAATGTATTGCACACTAAACACATTTGTGCAACATGACAGATTGCCCACCTGCGAAGGATGAAAGGGGAAGTCACCCCTCCCAGCCCAGCGTTTCTTAATTATTGCGCTAGCTAGGAGTTTGTCCCCCTACGTGTCATAAAGGCCTACTAGCTGTGTAGTGTGGGGAAGGGGAAGTGGACGTTATATGGGTAATGGCTATGGTGCTCCCTCCATCGTGGCACTGGCTGGGTCTAAGCTAACTGGAGCTGACGCTAATGGCGGCCTTAATGAAAAGCTAGAGCCCTACTGAAGCTTTCTTGACATTGCCGAGGACAGGCAAGTCACTCTCTTACCCCAAGTGCCCGCTCTCTCGGACTATCCTCCAGGAAATATTTGCCTTGATGCACAAAAGCTTTCTGTAATGACTAACGTGTGTCTGCGTGGATGTTTGCCTGCGCTAACATAAGCTCGAGCAACAAAGCTTTGATAATGCAAAACCCACTGTCAGCCTCTTCCTTCTAGCATCAGATCATCGCTGAACCATTACTAGCTTCAGCTTCCCTTTGTTCATTAGGAATCAGCCTGACGTCTTTACAGGCTATAAAGGACAAGCTGCTCTGTGTGAGATGTTATTATGCTGCAAATAGGATAGGAAAATGGCAGTTGCTGGATTTTCTTCTCTATGGAAAAGGCTTGACAGTCACTCCCTTTGAGGATCATCTTTCCAAACAACCTTCTTTCCCAAAGCTCATTTGCAGCTGATTAGAAATAGTGATGCGTTCTGCCATTATCTAACGAGACCAACCTTTTCAACTGAGGATGACTTTGGGACTTGTCCTAATTGTAAAACCATGAATGCAAGGGGCATAATAAGTGAATGGACCCCAAAATGTGCCCTGACAAAGTAGAATGGTCGGATGACAAACTCAGACAAAGTGACTCACACACACACACACACACACACACACACACACACACACACACACACACACACACACACACACACACACACACACACACACACACACACACACACACTAATATCATTATGATGAGGTATCCTTTTCCTTTCCCTTCTTGCTGCACTTCCTTTAAGGTTCTTGCTGTAGTAAAGCATCAAAGACATGGCTATTGTTTTCCTTCTTATTAGCATCTGTGACCTTCAGCTCTTTTACAGTATTATATTTGATGAAATCTTCCAACTATCTGCACTGTATTTGTTTTCTTCCTCTTCTTCTATTTTGCTTTCTTTAATCACGATCTGTGCTCACTGTCACAAAGAATAATGAATGAACTCAAAATAGCCTTTGATTTGACAGAGCTTAGCCAGGTCACAGCTCAATCGGCATGGAAAAGGTTTGTAGATCCATCCGTTTGTAACTGTGAACAGTGATACAGTGCCTCATTTGTAATCAGACAGTGTAGCTACTGAGTGCCATGGAGTCTCCCATTGGAAACCCTTGATCCTTGAGATCATGACAATATGCTATGCCTGACTTTAGAAAGGAGAACACCTCCTCTGCATGACAAATTGCACTCTTAGGCTGGCAGTTAATAACATACTGATTCATTGGTCATAGAAATCCAGAGGAAAAAATTGCAGTGTTATGTTACACCAGAGGCTTATGATTGGGAACAGCAGCAAGAGAGAGAGAACATAATCTACACCTACCATGTGACTGCGCTCCAGATGAAACGTCACATCATGTAAGGCCCTGCATTTGAGACTGCCCAGAGCTGTAGCAGAGCCATGGCAGCCGACAGATTTGTGTGTGAGCAGGAGAGATCTATTGCCCAGAGGTGGTTTGTGACCACATGTACAATCCCTAGCACCCCCTAGGAGTCCGGGAGTGGATTTACATCTGTCACATCAGTCTTCAAGCCTACGGTCAGAAATAACACATTTGCTGTTATTATCCCATCATGTTTGAATGTGTCTGTCTCTCTGTCAAAGGGCCAGTAGCTAGTTTATGAACGTAAACAACTCGGCTTCCCTCCCGGTGGGCTGCGCTCCATCATGCTAGCGCTAGCACACTTGGTATGCGTGCCCTGTGTTGCTGGCCTGCTGCTCATTCAGTTAGCAGGGTAGCTAGCGTTCAGTGTTAGCCTCATATGACCACAGGGGGGCTTCGTCTGATTCTCAATCTGGACTCTCCACGCTGATCTAATTCTCATGGAGCCTCGCCTCTCTCTCTCCGGATGTCTAGCCTGTTTCTTCCCAAATACTAGAGCTTTTTGTCTCCCCCTCCGGCCCCATGCACACTGTCTGTCAAAAGACAGACCTGCTGAGATAAAATTGCACAGAACAGTGAAAGTAAACAACGCTGCTCCCACAGACAGCAGGGTGGTGGGACAGTGAACATGCCTGCAACAGCGGTATGACACTGAAAGGACAAGATTATAGAAGGTGTTCCATCTCCACTTTTTGAACACTGACCGGTCAGAAACGTAATGTATCTCCCTACCTACACACCAGATGGTTTTCTGATAGGAGCATCATACCAGCCACTAAAGTTAAGCAGAATATATCAATGTATTCTTTCTTTATTTAAAACAAAATGTTTCCTGAGTTACAAAATATGTTATAATTACATCACATGCCTCTTGCATTTAGTTACAGAAGAGTCAGAAAACCATAGGGAAAGTGGACCTCAATAAATCATTTTATGTTTTTAAATAAAATCTCAAGCAAATGTGTCCACTTTCCCCTTAGCAATCGGTTTAGGCCTAGTGGTCTGGCCACCGTTATTGTGGCTCATCACAAATCTCTGGTCCCCATTCTCAGCATAGACACTTCATTAATGAGGAGGAGCTGAGAGGCCGGCAATAATGATTAATACAAAATAAAATCCACCTTCAAATCGAAGCAACAACTATTATGTCTAGTACTCCATCTGTCTAATTATTTGAAGGTATTTTTAACACCAGATAGCACAACAGACATTTTAAGGACCTGAAACCCATTGTTCATGCAGTTCTTTCAAGGTTAAAGAGGGATGTGAAGAGGACACCTCGGTATTAGGGATGCCACTACAAGGGGCTATATGTTAATGCACACCACACTCATGTTATCAAGAATCCCCGCCTGCATACTCAAGCATTTCAATCAGATAACCACTCTTAAGTCCTTTGTTTGGTTCATTAACCAGCTTGTGTTTGTTATTGACTTGGACTCTGTTTGGCCCTAGAGATGCCTGACAGGTCAATCAAAACCTGACACGTCCATATGGATGCAAGCCCATTTGAAACTCAATGATAAAAAATGTAGCACTTCTCAGGAACAAGGCCTAATTATACCTGTGGTATACATTACTTCCTGCAATGTTTTAGGTGGTTTGGTAGGAATATATTAACTGTACGACATCTAGTTTTGCGTGGGTAGTATGGTTTGATGGTTCTATGATGGTTTCCCAAGTCATCTGGGTTACCTTGCCTTAATAGTTCTCTAGTTTCCCTTGAGCATTGGAGATAGAAAAGAAGCAATTTTCACTAGTGGCACAATGTAGAGCTGAACTGCATCGTGTGATTCCCCCCACACACCTGCAGTACATGTTTGGCTGCTGTTGGCCAAGGGTAAACTCTGCTAATTGGGGGCTGAAGAGGGCAGTTATGACACCTCCTGTCACCTTGACTGGGAATGACTGGGTCACACCAGGGCCAGCGGGGGAGCAGGAGAGACAGTGGCGAGGTAAAACAGAGAGAGAGAGAGCTTAGGTTGTGACATTTTAATTACAGAGAAAACCTGCTCCTCTCCAGCCATACAGGTGTGGGAGAGAGTTGTCAGCCTACAGTCTGCGGAGGAACAGGAACAGCCAGGGAGAGTCACACACATCTCCTCTCCTCTGCTCCTTCCTCTCCTCCTCACCTAGCTCCTTGACACACATTGGGAACTAACAGTGACATGCCCTCTTACAGTATACAGACAATGGACTAACAGACTTCAGCTTCTCACTGTAAACAACCACATACAGTAGACTGCTCATTTACAGAACATTGCTAAAGCATGGTTTGTGGCAGTGACAAATCACATTTTATTTGTCACATGCACTGAAAGCTTACTTACAAGCAAGCACACAACCAACATGCAGTTTTAAGAAAATAGAGTTAAGAAAATATTTTTTATGAAGTACCTGGTCAATGTGCGGGGGTACAGGTTAGTCGAGGTAATTTGTACATGTAGGTAGGAGTAAAGTGACTATGCATAGATAATAAACAGCGAGTAGCAGCAGTGTAAAAAAAAGTGTGGGGGGGGTGTCAACGAATTGTTCATCTTTAGGAGAATGGAGAGGAGTTCCACCCCATGTGACATAATGAGGTATATCTAACCTCTGGGGAGGGAAGTGGATGGCACAATATCTTTGTTATCTCTGAGTTGTTCTCTAGTAAGACCAGTCATCATTATCCTCCCGCTGCTCTTCAAGTCCTAACACCTCTTAGTGGCTTCAGACTGAAATGTGGTAGCTATGTTAATGTTGTAATCCTACAGTACATGAGCTGAAGCTGTAATGCCAGCATATGCCACCGCTAGGCAGTTCAACTGATTTTCCTAATCACTGTTAGTACGCCTTTTGTTCCCACTGCTAATTTCACCTAGCTGTGCTGTAGCCCATCACCTACAGTAGACAAGCCACATATGTCCTGCATGTGGAAGCCAGCACAGCCGGGACTGGGGTAGCGGTGTGTCAGAGGTGTGTTAGTCCACCCCAGGGCACCAGTCCAACTCACTCAGCCTGGAACAGTGTTCCCCCTCACAGCAGCATTTTCACACTGTGTGCCAGTCCCCATTTGGGCTGAGGTGAGGTGAGTGCCCCCGTGCCTGGGAGGGAGGCAGAGGCGTTGGTGATGTCACTAGGCAAGGAGAGACAGAAAGACGTGGCTGTGCAGGGTCCTTCCCGCAAGGATTAGCCTGCTAAAGGTCAGACTAGCTGTCAGAGCAGGGCACGCGTTCTAATCTCCCTCTGTCCACCTGACCTTTCTAAGGCTACATTAGCTCCATTAGCGGCTGCTGAGGTTACACTGCTACACCAGGGGTGCTGTGCAGAGTCTGCCCACTTGTGGGTGTGATAGCTGGCATCATGCCCGTTAGCAGGGCTATAACCTGCTTTAACCTGGGTGACAGCGAGGAAGGGTAATATCCTCCTAGTGCATGAGTGTAGTGTAGGAGAGTGTATGAATGAGTCCAGTCACCGGTGAGGCTAGCAGGCCTGCGCTAGTACTCTGTGATCCAGCTCTAGCCAGTCATAATGGTCGCACTCTCCTCATGAAGACCTCTAATTGCTTTAGAACACATGTCATCATCACCACTTAGACATGCCACATAACCTAGTAGGCACTGCAGTGGAGAGGAGTTCCTATATCATTAACAGGTTTAAGTGGATCTCATTGTGACATAATGAGGTATATCTAACCTCTGGGGAGGGAAGTGGATTGCACAATATCTAAGACTAACTTCAGGATTCTCAGTCGGATACAGTACGGTATATCCGCATTATGCTCTCATTAGAGCCCTTGGCCATTGTTGAATATTTTCCCACTTCACTGTTCACTCCTGGCCTTTTCTTCCCCTCATCAAGCCCACGTAGAGCTGTGTGGAGCAAGAGTCTTCACCAGGGACCTGCCTCCTTCTGCAGTCTTGTGGACCCATTAAGTCACATAGACTTTAAACCATTGTTAGGTATACAGTTAATTAGCACTTGTTGAGTCTGTATGAGACAGTTAGTGAACTTCCCAAGCCCGCTGAAGTAGAAAGTGGTGCCCAAGGAGTGTCTGAACTCTGCTTTGGGTCCTGCAGCGCCTGGGCTACCTCTGTCACAGCTGGTCAGGGAAGTACCTCAGTGTATAATCATAAAAGTTTACCTTTGTTGGAAGCTGTGCGTGTGAGTCACTGAGCTCATGCCATGCATGTTGATTCGCAAGAAACTTTGTCCAAAATATATCAAGGGGTTCTGCATGAAATATTGGGACTGACAGGAGTATGAAGGAGACATCAGATTAGCAAGGGGAAGAGTACGAGGCAGAGGCCGTAGATGGGTTTCAAAGCTCTCTGACTTTTGGGAGCTGAATTATTTGCCCCATGCAGAGCTGCTGGCAACAGAAAGTTCAAGAGGTGGGAGTTGAAGGAGTTGAACCATGCAAAGACGCTGTCCAGTAGCTTCACACTCCAATTCACCGGGTGTGGATGGGGATCTGACATGGGCCCCAGAGGGAAGGCCTGCAGCCCAAAGTGAGTGAGGGTAACTTGGGATAAGACTCCCTTGAGCTACAATATCAAAACTCCAGCACTCCTCTGAGGACTGGCTCTCTCTGTTCACTATTATCCAGACAGTGCCCAGTCTTGGCACCCTCTTTAGTCTCTAAATGCCCAGGTCTCTGCTAGTTACCATGCAGTCAAGGAGGAGAATTGTGGGTGTTGTAGTACCTTTGAAATGACTGGAGATTGAGATGTGCTGTGAGATACAGGGCCCTGCCTGTTTTGAAAAGTGGTGTTCTGATCTATAGTGCAGATTCCACTTTTAATAGTATACAAGCAGGATGTTTTATTTATAAAGAGGAGAACTCTTGTGTTGAGAGCAAAGTCTTTTTAGGGTGGGTTTGATTTAAGAGCAATGCCTTCATCTAGCTAAATAGTGACATTTGGCTCTCTCCCTGAATCCAGCTATTGCATAATATGTTTTCTCCTTCACTGAAACGCAGTAGTTTGATAAACAGCTTTTTGAAGATTACCCTGGAACTGGTAGGATAAGCGCTCATCTCTCAGGTAAAAAATGCAAAAGAATTAAGGGGAGCGTTTCCATTGATCTGTTACACGTCTGATTAATACTGATGCATTCTGGGGCTGTTTGCCCACAGAGTCTCTGGCAAACCTTTTCCATCATTACCCTCTCTTATATCACTGCCTTATGTCTCCTAAATGCTGTGCCCACAGAATACAGCACAGCTGTGCACTTTTATGGCATTTGTTAATGTACTGTAAATGACATAAAATATAAATGGCTTCGTTTTCTGCCAGCTCCCTCTTTTATAAAATATGTTTTACTCCGTTTTGAATTCCCATTTATTTATTTGAAGGCAGATGTGATTTTATGTCCTCACCACAGCTGTAAAGTCGCTACTTTGAATGCTAATTCAGTTTTGATTGAGTGATTTTTATGAAAATGTTTTGCACAAGGTGGCAGCATGAAAACACATCCAAAGGGAGATATTTTTGGTCCCATCTGGGCACTGATATGTACTTCTGGAAAAATCCAGAGTTGTAGAGGACATCCAATGAGAAAGCTATCAGAAAGCTGCCAATACTCTCTGTCTAGCCCTCTCTGTGACACAATTCTCTGCCATTGACAAGTCACCTCATCTCATTCTATAACCTTTAGCCCACATCACCTCCTCTGCAGCACAGAAAAAAAATCCACAAATCCAGGGAAAGTCCATAATCTTGTATTGTTTTCAGTAATAGGATATACTGTATGTACTAATTTCAAAAGGGCTTCCTAACCTACCTTCACCCATGTTCAGTAAAATGTTAATACAATGCTGTCCGGGAAGGATTCAAAGAAAGACAAAGGAGGTCCAAATTACATTTGTATTGCCTTATATATTGTACACTTATGGTGAAGTGTTCACTTGGGGGATAATGACTTTCTTTAGCCATGTTTTATAGCGGCCCCCGACTGAATTGAATCTCTTTATTTTGAACTCAATGGATTCCCCTTAGCGAAGGTGTGGTGTAATGCCACTTTGACTCAGGATAATATCTCATGTCCGCAGCCTCATACACACTGTCTGATAAAGCCTCCTCTCCCCTCTCTTCCTGTAATAACAGCCCTGTCTCTGACAGGTTGCAGTCTGCCTCTCATCTTCCTCTCTAATGCTACAGATAGTGTTGGAGAGACAGATGCTGCATGCTGCTCAAGCCAAAGAAGTACATTACATTAGAGACACTTCCGTCGCTTGCATTCTTGATATGCTGCGAGTCTGACACCTCAACCCCAAGACTTTAGTTAAGATATTTAATGGAATACACAGACTAATGATCCTGTCATCTAGCAATTTCACCGAACTCTGACCCAGAACCCTCTCTCTCTCTGTCTCTGCCACAAGAGGGAAGTCTATGTCCTACTGGCAGGAGGAGAGTGAAGTATTGCAAATGCATCACGACTAGATTGGAGAGCATTTGCATTTAGTGCTTGGCTGCTCTGACAACACAAGCGTTGCAACATGCTGTCTTAAAGGATGACACCATGTAATGTGGTCCATTTGGTGATGTGCAGTGGAAGCTGGGAGATGGAACACTGTAGTTATCTTCCAGCCACACAATGAATGCCATGTAGTCAAGAAAAGCAACTGCAGGCTGAGTCTTGTTAATGTCGTAACCTGGTGGCGGCTACACACACACACACCAAAGCAAAGAAAACAATTAGTTGTTCATGCACAATGTAAAAATACTAATTGCAGCATATGTGAGAATAAACAAGCGTGGGATCATTATGTCAGAGGTGATGGTGATGGGATGGCTACTTGGTGATAATGGTTATGGCAGTACCGTTGTCGTCGTTTTGGATTTAACCTGGCAGTTTGGTGTGGCGAGCAGCTCCTCCAAATCAAGGCTAAGTGACGGATTCATCAGTGTTCCGCCGACACAGAACATTCGCCTAGTGGTGAAATGTCTGTGGGCCCTGATTGGGACAAATACGTCTCCCTCTGGTGTCAGCTCTCATTCACCGATCTGAGCGCCGGCTGAAAGAAAGACAAATGTTTTGATTAAGGGTCTCTCTCAATGTCAAGGCATCCAGCAGATAAAAATGAGACGAGGTCCTCGCTAAGGGAGCAGCAGAGATAGGGGAAGACAAGAGGAAAATGGATGTCTCCACTGTCTGGAAGGCTTTTTATGAGCGAGAGAAATCGTGAGCAGTGCAAGCATCTTTTTTAATGAGTCCCATATCCCATTGCCAGAGGATCATTTTCAATCTTTGCTTGGTAATACAATTTCCAATGACTTGATATTTATAAAACTATAAACAATAGTATAAGCCACGTTTCTCCTCCCTTCATAAGACATCAGGTTTAGACTGCATAGCCTTGTGTTGATGAATCTTGTTGTCATAGATTCTCTGGTAGTGTGAAGGAAAGGCCATCTATGGGGAGAGAGCAGACAATTAGGAGCCTTGGCAGCAAGAGTGATGTAACCACCATCCTGTCCTTCACCATTGTACACTTGGCTACTGGCTGGGAACATTAGTTTGAATGGTTTGCACCCACCCATGCCTCATCAAGCCTCCTTTCCATTTTATCTCCTCCCCACATTACAAGCTGTCAGTTATTCCCGCTTAGCTTTCCACCTTCCAATGCCATCCATGGAATGGAAATCCCATTTCTCTTGGAGCATCGGAGCATTAGCAGCCTTATTTCACCAGCACAATATTATTTGCATTTGCTATTTCTTGCTTTTTCCCCTCAGACAATAATTAATTGTAGGTAGCAGACCCCTGTAGAGCCACCCAGGAGACTTTCAGAATTCCTCAGATGTGCTTTAATGGACCTGAACCCCGGGCTGATCACACACTGAACAGGAAATGTATTAACTTGAGCCATCTCCAACTACGTATTTTGATTTGTAAAGTTGCGCTCAGGTTTTTTGTCCCGAACCCCCGTATTCTTTCCCCCTCCTCCCTGGCTGGCGGCCTTGGGCTGTGTTTTAGAGTCTTTTGTACTTGCAGCAGGAGAATCAATTGAACGAATCAAAGTCGCTGAAAATACATGTCTCTCTCTCTCTCTCTCTCTCCTACTCCCTCCACTCTTGTTCAATCTGCCAAACACTAGGCAGAACGAACCCAGCATCTGATATAGCACACTTTTTTTCACTGAGAACAGAATGCAATTATCCACAGCTTGCTGTGATTTTTTTTTCTTCCAAATGTTAGGTTTGAGAAAAAACCTTGAAGTATATGACACATCAACAGCATACTGTACTGTAGAAAATGGTCAACAACTTGGGCTGCATTTACCCTTCTGAGACATTATGGCAAAACACAGCAAGTCTGAAAAGGAGAGACATTATGGCACAACACAACAAGTCTGAAAAGGAGAGACATTATGGCACAACACAGCAAGTCTAAAATGGAGAGACATTATGGCACAACTGTAACGTTGAGTGAGTGAAATGAGTGAGGAGTCAGATGCAGAGAGTGAAATGAACGGGAAGACGCTTTAATGTCCTTAAAATCGTAACAGGTCCAAAACATGGGTGAATGCAAAAAACACTGGAGCTAAACCAACCCAAAACCTAGACACACACTGGACAGCGAAAAACCCACAACCAAAACACGATACATCACCAAACGTAACAACCAACAAGCCCGCACAAACACCAGCGGGCAAAACAAACTTAAATAACACCCATCCCAAAACCCCAACAAGGAACAGGTGAAAACAATTAGACAAAAACAAGCGAAAAGGAAAAAGGGATCGGTGGCAGCTAATACACCGGCGACGACGACCGCCGAGCGCCACCCGAGCAGGACAACAACACAACAAGTGTTTATTCATGACAACATGAATAAAAAATGGAGAGACATTATGGCACAACACAACAAGTGTGAAAAGGAGAGACATTATGGCACAACACAACCAATCTGCAAGTAGATACATATTGTGGCACAATACAACAAGTCGGGAAGTGAGATACATATTATGGAACAACTTACTATGTTCAGCACTACTAGCTTTATAAAGCTGGACTAATGAGCCATCAGCAACACTTACAATGCTGACACCATTTACAGCACAAACTCCATATTTCCGAGTGCACCTTTTCCTGTCTACTCTAACAATTAAATAGAGCTTACTGACTTTGCCATCTCTTTATTTCCTCAATAAATAGACTCATAAAACATAGACTTTTCAGAGTGAATACATTTTCCAAACAAACTCCCTCTAGACAATGTGTGGCATGTGCTCCAAGACCATGACAAGTCATTGCATGACAAGCATCAAAGCAAAATTTGAGGACAACAATTTAATAGAAAAAAACACGCCTTCCACATAGAATAATACATGATGCTGATAATATTTAATTCTCTTTACAATCCTGGGGTTGACAGCTTTTGTAAACTGAACAAATATCACTGCATATATTTCAGAACCTGACATATTGTTAATCTTTGGGCTAGGGGGCACTATTATCACGTCCGGATGAAAATCATGCCCAAAGTAAACTGCCTGTTACTCAGGCCCAGAAGCTTGGATATGCATATAACTGGTAGATTTGGATAGAAAACACTCTAAAGTGTCTACTGTTAAACTGTTAAAATAATGTCTGTGAGTATAATATAACTTATTTGGCAGGCGAAACCCCGAGGTCAAACCATTCAGGAGAAAAAAAATGATGTCACTGTGTTTTCAATTCATTTTCTATGGGAAACTATATTTATGAGGCACCTGGTTGCAGTTCCTATGACTTCCACTAGATGTCAACAGTCTTTAGAAATTGGTTGATGTTTTTCTTTTGAGAAATGTAGAAGTAGGGCTGTTCATTGTGAGTGTCAAGCCAGGTGGACTTGTTGCGCGCGACCTGGAGCTCGTTCCACGTTGATTTTTATCTGCTATTGAACACAGCATATTCCATCTTAAATTGTATCGATTATTTACATTTTAGGATACCTAAGGTTGGATTAGGAAAGTTGTTTGAAATGTTTGGACCAAGTTTACAGGTAACTTATTAGATAATTTGTAGTCATGTTGGTCGAGATGGAACCGGTGTATTTCTTAATCAAACGCACCAAGTAAATTGACATTTTGGGGATATAAAGAAGGAATTTATCGAACAAAATGACCATTTGTGATGTTTCTGGGACATTTTGGTGTGCCAACAGAAGAAGATATTCAAAGGTAAGGCATGAATTATGTGGTTATTTCTGACTTTTGTGTCACACCTCCCTGGTTGAAATATGTTTGTCATGTATTTGTATGATGGGGTGCTGTCCTCAGATAATCGCATGGTTTGCTTTCGCCGTAAAGCCTTTTTGAAATCTGACATGGTGGCTGGATTAACAAGAAGATACGCTTTATTTTGATTTTATGAAAGTTAAATATTTCTAATAATTGAATTTGAATTTCGCTCTCTGCAATTTCACCGGATGTTGTCGAGATGTTCCACTAGGGGAATGTCTAGCCTTAACTTGGTTAGCTTTTCTCTATTTACTAGACCCTGAAAGTGAATTGTACACATGTCCTATCCTTTCATGACACAGCGGTTATGCCTTTGGGCTTATTTAAAAACACTTTGATCTATCTTTTGATGAAATCTTTGTCAAAGAGGAGAGAATTTCTCAGTGCATTGAAAGTCATATGCCTTGAAAGTCATATATTTTATCTTGTCAACCCACAAAATAGGAGCTATGGCTGGACAAAGAGCAGTCCTGTTGTGACACAGCATGTCATGAAAAATTGGACTCTCCCTCTAAATGTAGGGTGTGTCCATTGGAGGAAGGCCCTCTCTATATCACATCCATCAAACAACTCAAACGAGGCTGGCCAAAGATCTCCACAGAATAATGAATCTGATCAATCCCAATAAAATCACACTGTGACTGGACAGTTTTTTTTTTTTTACCTTTATTTAACCAGGAAAAGTCCATTGAGACCCAGAGTCACTTTTTCAAGGGAGACCTGGCCAAGAAGGCAGCAACAATCAATACATTACATAATTAAAACATACAACAATACAATACAACACGATCCAGCCTAAAAAAAAGCATTTACACTCCTCCGTAACAGATATTTTAACAATATTTTAAATTCATTCAGTGGCATTAACATATCTAGATGAAGCATGGATTGTAGACTATTCCATGCCTCTGGTGCACAAGAAGAGAAGGCAGTCTTGCCTAATACTATGAATGTCCTAGGGACTTTAAGTAGTAACCACCTAGCAGACCAGGTATGGCAACTGCCTGTGGTGAAGGAGACCAGACTACAGAGGTAAAGAGGGAGTTTACCCAAAGGGGCTTTGTAGATGAACACATACAAATGTATCTTTCTGTGCATAAAAAGTGAGGTCCATCCTACCATTTGGTACAAGGTGCACTGGTGGGTGAGTGACTTGGCATTTGTAATAAAGTGCAAGGATGCCAGTGTGTAATGGACCTTTCAAGATCCACCTCTACCAAAACGAATTCCCGTTACAAAGCATCAAGAGTTTCACCACACAACTATTCCAAGAAAATGCTAGGTCTCAATGACTCAGCTACAACACCATTATGATATCGCCAAGAAAGCCTTGCCATTACACACTGGATTTCAAAGACACCTCGCGACTGTGTGATGGAGAGGCATGAAGAGCCAGGGAGGAAGTGAAGTGGAGGAAGTTCATATAGAGAGAACATAATTGTTATGCTGTGGAAACAGAAGGGGCGCTTCCATTTTTCAATTTCAGTCAGACACATCTGAACTTCACACTCCTTCTCCCCATTTTTCATTAGCATCTATTTTATGTTCTTACTTGTCATTATGCACAACTTGAAGCTTCTATAAAAAACAAGGATAGTTTGCAAAGAGAGCCTCTTTGTTTTCAATCAATACTTGCCCTGAGAGGTTGCTCTGTGTTACATCGCATTCTATTCTAAGTGAACTGTTATGTCTGTTCAACTGGAGTTACCTTGGAAACAAACCCACAGTGCACTCATTTTTCATGACAGTAATTACAATCGCTGGTCAGATTAGTCCCATTGTTTACAGCAAAAAGCCCTTTTAAAATATGATAGGCCTACTTTGAATTTATCTCTACTATATTTGACCACTTAGACATTCAAAGGCTGTCTGGCCAGCAATTTCCTTAACCCCTCTTCCCGTCTATTATAAAAATTTGGAAACATAATTAACATAGGACATAACAAGACTTATGAACCCGTTTTGTGTCTTTTGAAGCCTTAAAGCTCATTTGACTTGATTTTATGCCAACTGAAAGAAAGATGCAGGCCAGAAACATTTAAAAAAAGGATTCTGGTCCTGATACTCAAATGTTTGTCTGTGATATTTTTGTTGGTCTTTCTGCCCCTGTGGCTGATGATAGAGTGTGCGTCTGTGAGGCTCTCTCCCGTTACCATTTATAATTCTTAGAACTCATCATTGGAAGCAATCGGTCTTGATTGTGCCTCAGCAACTGTCCTGTTCCACTAATGCGCAGCGCGAGAGCGGGCATATATACACAGGCTTCCGGCGGCTACAATGTTTATCTTTCCTGCTCCATGTATTTACAGTCTCAGAGACAAATCTTCATTAGAACAGCAGCCATCACATTGCAGAGAGGGCCTGGTTGATCATATGTCGGATAATTTTTTTGGGCCGGGTGAGGAAAATGGGTTTGTACATTCTGATAGAGGAAGATAAAGACAGCAATACAATGCCTCATCTAATGGATTCCTCAGCCACTTTATGAAATATTCATTATTGCTAACTATTGTCATAACTTTGCCAGCTGTGGCAGAGGGATTACATTAAGTCAAGTATACAGAAAAGGTAGTACATGATGTAATGTGCAGCTAAGACAATTAATCTAATGATTCAGGCGGGGAGGATAGAAAATAAAGGAGCATAGGCTGAACCAATATCTATAAAAAAATCTAACTTTAAAGTTTTGGCCCATCATCACTAATACATAGAATTGTAGCTTTGTCACGGAGACATGGATACTTTCCTGGATGGGGCAGCGAACAAATTCTCCATGATGATTAGCCTAATTTCCTATTCTTTCCCATGTTTCTCATGGACAGACTTTGAAAATGGTGTTCTACATTAAATTTAATTTTCAGTAACTTGGATCAAGACAAAAGCAATTACTGTTCGAATTATTTAGATTTTCTGAACAGCTCATTTAAAGCCTTCCAGTGCATAGGCTTCAGGTGTAATACCAGTTAATAAACAATACTCTGACTGCATATCAAAAGTCAGTTATTCTTGGCTGGCAAGCTAACAATTTGTCCATTTCCAGGCCCTTTTAAATGAAGAGTCAGTCAGTCTGCCCTAGACATTCTGTGCTCAAAGAATCCCTCTGAAGACATCCAGAATATTTCAGATGAGAAAAAGGTGAAGAATAGCAAAGTGTCTTATCCTGCTTTCAAGCAAACATCATTTAAAGACAATTAGCTACTTATAAGGTTCTATCTGCAAAGTTATGGTTCTGAACCCTCATTGGTTTTAATTAATGGTGTCAGCAATTTGTATATGGTGTTCTTTTGAACTTAACAATATGAATTGGGATATTTAGAGTACTATATAGGTAGAGAACATTGAACAGTATAAGGTTATGTCAATGACTAAATGTTGACAAAAATGCAGACAGGACCAAGCTCTTGATCACATTACAATATGTGTGTTTACATCTGTGCCTGTGAGAATGCAATGGAATGTAGAGATGACCGAACATCAGGAAAATAACCTTATAATTGGCATATTAAGCTCTATTAAGAAGTAAATTAATGATAAATAATTGAAAAGTTAATTTGAGGCTGACGTGGTGTCCCGTAATCTCCTCATAACTATTTTCCTATGTCATACATTGTTAAAATATCATAATATACTAGATTATAATGACCATTGATTTTAAGTTGACCTACAATCAGGCCCCAGTATGTTGTCATGCAGCTAAGTAGCAAAGGAATCCATTAAATCTGTAACTCATCCATTTTAGTGTCAGGAAATGTCATACAGTATGTTAGCTGTCTGAAAAGGGATGACTATGGAGTGATTTCAGTGCAAACAGATGCACCAGGAGTTTCTGCTTACCACAGTGACAGTTTGATTCTCTCCTACCAATCCTGGCTGGCAAAGCACCAGGATGCTGTCTCTGGTTATGAATCTGATTTTAGAGAATTTAATTTGACATTTGAGCTTGTAAAGTTGATACAGAGAAAATGTATACAATATCTACCATATTGAAACTGAATATATATATGAAACTGAATAAATATTACATTTGAATATTAAATGAAATTGAAATTGAATTTAAAACTGAATGCGATATTCACTCTATTAACTTTCAAATTGTAGTGTCTTAACACTTAGTACTTATTTATGTAATAAGAAAGACTCTGAATACAAGTAATTGAACTGGAGCTTCACATTTACTCAAACTAGTTAGTACCAGAATAACATAGAACAACACTGCGCATGACCACGGGTGCTCCCGCCTTAAAGGGGACATCAGTAATTAACAGAACATAACATTCCTTCTCTTATACAATCAGAGTTACTTTTACCAAACCACAACTGAAACATTTCCCAGAAGTTGTTGTAGTTATTTTGCATCTTTTAATTTGAACAGTTCGTTTTTGTTTGTTTGTTTATAAGTCTAGTCTGTCTGGTGAACGGTGCCTTCGTTCTGGGTAGCGCCTCAGATTGTCTGGAGGCTCCTGAACATCCTCAGTGTGTGCTTGTTCCATTATAGCGTCTGCTATAGCAGCACCTTCATCAACACGTTCCCTTCTTTCAGCCTGGGGTCTCTCTACTGCCCCACCGTCCTCTACAGTTCCCTGTGTGTCACTCTCAGGATCTCTCTGTGCCTGTTCTCTCTCGATTGTTGTGCTGTTTTCCTTGGAATGCATTTGGTTAATGTGACGCCGCCATATTATGTCTGGGCTCACTTGAACCTGGTAAGTTCTGGGTCCCGTTTGTGTGTGTACGGTCCCTCTTGTCCATTTCCCTCCTCTTCTGTAGTCTCGCACCATCACTTCCTGTCCTGTTTGGAGATGGCGCTCCCAGCCACCGGAGAGCATCTTGGCTTGTTTGTTCAGCACTTCATTACGCCTGTTTGGCTTCATGATGTCCAGCTGTGTGCGGAGAGGCCTCCCGAACATCAGTGCGGCTGGGCTTTCATTTGTCGTGGCATGTGGGGTGTTTCGGTAGGAGGCCAGGAACTTGGCCAGTTTTGTTTGCAAAGTCCCTTCGTCTCGTTTTGCTGCACGGAGTCCTTGCTTTAGGGTTTGCACAAAGCGCTCTGCCAGCCCATTGGTGGCAGGGTGGTACGGAGCTGAGGTTGAGTGTTTGATTCCATTTACTGACATTAATCTTGTAAACTCATCACTTACAAAAGCTTGCGCGTTGTCACTTACCAGCTGCAGTAGCAAACCGAAGCGTGCAAACGTTGTTCTGAGACACTCTATCGTCTGAGCTGAGGTGGAGGAGTCAGTGCAAAACACCTCTGGCCATTTGGAATGGGCATCAACTATAACCAGAAACATGTGCTTTTCAAAGGGACCAGCGTAGTCCACATGAATTCTCTGCCATGGCTCTGTGGGCCATTCCCATGGGTGGACTGGGACAGGAGCAGGCATGTGAAGGGTTTCCAAACATCCACTACAGTTCTTTGACATATTTTCTATCGGTTGGTCCAGACCTGGCCACCAGAAGTGGCTCCTTGCGAGCAGCTTCATTTAGACAATTCCAACATGACCTTCATGTAGTTGCTGCAAGACTAGATGCTGGCATTTCTGGGGTATCATGACTCTCATTCCCCACATCAAACATCCTTGGTACGTTGTAGTGTCTTAACACTTAGTACTTATTTATGTAATAAGAAAGACTCTGAATACAAGCAATTGAACTGGAGCTTCACATTTACTCAAACTAGTTAGTACCAGAATAACATAGAACAACACTGCGCATGACCAAGGGTGCTCCGGCCTTAAAGGAGACATCAGTAATTAACAGAACATAACACAAATCATGCAATTCCAGATCAATTTATTTATTAAATTATTAAATTTGTACAGAAAACATTTAAAACTGTTACATTCAAATTCAAAATCCTAATACAATTTAAAAAGTATGAAATTCAAAGACAATTTCTGTTGGGACTAAAATCGCTCCATAGAAGACCCTTCATTTTCTCCCTGATTGGTTGTTAGCATAAACGCTTCATGCATCACATCCTCAAAATAGTCCAGCCTCAACTCACTTCCTTTCAGCCACTTAGTTCCCACAGTCCAGTCTAGAAGTAATGGTAGAAACAAAAGAGATTGATAAATAGTGTAGAGAGTCAATATAGCGAACCAGCTAGCTAGCTTGTTCTCATACTTAATGAAAGAAACTCAGGAAAATGCCATGACTTTGAGTATACACACTGTGGCTTTCTGCCCTACTAATTAATTGATGCACCTCACAGCATGGTTCTTTGAGGTTGTCGAATTAGTGATAGAGCTCCAGATAATTATGTGCGTCAATCACGGCTCTGGCACGGTCAGTCGGAGAGCGAGCGGTGGAGTGGTTAGTGTGTGACTGATCAACGTGTGGCGATGAAGGGCAAGAGCATGTGTCTCTGTCTCCAGGAGGAAGTACAACTAGTGGCGAGATGGAGAGGGATGCATTGTAAATCTCTGCTGTCAATCACAAAGTGGCATTTCACTTGACTAAGTTGGAGGCAAGGCCAAATGATCGGAGTTTGAGTTGGAACAAAACCATTCGAATACAATAAGGCAAGGCCAAATGATCAGAGTTTGAGTTGGAACATAGCCATTTGAGGAGAAATTACAAATAATTAAGTGTACTGTGTGTATGGTGTAGTCTAGTACGGCTTCAAAGAGCATTTACTGATGTGTGAGGTTTATGACACCCTCAGCAGATATAGACATGTTTACAGTTGAGAATTACATTAAATTAATTTGTTTAGTATTCTTGTTATCCTATTCCCTCAAAACCCTTAAGTGGATAAACTGAAATACATTAATCAAAAATCCTGACTTGATGCTACTGTGGGGACTCTTGTACTGAAGACTTCGTGCAGGGAACGTCTGTATTCTGATTAGATACTATCATCGTGGAAAAATCCAATGACATGAAAATGCTGTCATATTAATGCAATTTTGTTTCACATTCCCAGCATAGGAAGATTACTTTTTAAAGCAAGACTGCAATCAGTTTTGTCTGCTCTACTGAAGGAAGTGCTGACAGATTTGAAACCCTTGATGGTCCAGGGTAAGATTCATATTGATATACTGACCTTCCTGTTTTGCTGCTCCATATTCTCTGATGTCTTTCTTTTGTGTGTAATCTACACGTCACACATAGGGGTGCATGGTTTTAACTTTTGAGCTGTTTTTACAGAGGTGCCTTGTTGGGGATTGAGTGAGGAAAATTAAGGAGACGAAGCGACGCATTGGGAGATTAGCCGGAAGGATGAGCTGTAGATAAACATTTGGCTATGGAGGTATAAGCAGAGAGATGGGGAGCTCAGATTGATCCAGCCATCAGGTTGGGCCCAACAGCCAGAATTCAATTAGAGAGAGATGGGTTAAGATACAGTAATCCATATTGCTTGGGTTTGTGTTTACTTTGGTCCTCAGGCATGGATTAGTGAAGAACTGCTGGAGTCCTTTTACCCATTATTATGTCCTCAAATAACTCACATCGCCTCGGCACAGGTAAATTTAAAGCCTGTCGCTGCGCTTAGATAATTTGCCTATCTGTCTTCAGTTGGGCGCTTTTCATCTTTGGGCAGGAAGAAATAGAACAGTAGGGGCCCACTAGCTGAGTGGATGGTGATTTTAATGTGACTGAGGTTACCTTGGATGTTGAAAAGGAAAACACAATAATGATGGGATTTATTAATTCCTTTCACACTCTCATTAGAGGTAGCTGGTCTCGGCAGACAGTCCCTGTGGTAAACAGGCACAGGATTAGTAGACGGAGCTTCCGCCCCCAGCAAATGAACAAACCAACACAGCATGCCCAGTGGGTGGGAGAGGAGGTATAGGGAGCGAAGGGTGGAAGGGCAGGTGAGGGCAGATCCAGAAAGGGTAATAGTCTCTGGTTATGATCCGTAGCTGAGTTCCAGGCAACACAGACGGCATGGCAGGCGTTGGGCAGCCAACGCTCTGATTAGTAATTTCAAGTGCACTGGATGTACGACTCCAATGGTAATTTCCAGGGCTGATTGGCAGACTGGGGGCCGCAGCGAGGCCATTAGCGCTGGGTGAAAATAGCGCTGGAGTGTGTTGAAACGTGGTCGCTGTCCAACAGTAAACTAACTATCTGAAGTGAAATGAAAACATTTGGTGAAGGCAGAGTGCTCGTACAGTTATTGTGTGGCGCTGCTCAGTGCCTCTAACAGCCTGCTGCCTTAGGAACCCTGAGCCCTTCATTCCCGATCAAAGATCTGCTGCCTTTACCTTCTCAATTGACCCTTGGTATTCAATCAAAAGGTGCTGTGTGAATGAGCAGTGATTTGTGTTGGGTAAATAGGAAGAGAGGCAGCTGCAAGGCTACTCAGGGGGTGAGCAGAGGTTTGGAGGCCCATGGGTCAATGGTGAGAGGTATTCATGTTCTGTATGGCCCTACTTGAAAACAAACAAACGATAGACCGCATTTATTCTATTGCTGTGGACAGAGCCGAGCCAAGGTACCATGTAGTGGCACTCTTATATCTCCATCTGAGAGAAACATAACTCCCATTCACAGAATAATAGAGAGATACTGGTCAGCGCTTTTTACATAAAATGTTTGTAAAAACAGGTGAGAAGTGTTAGCTTGAGGAGCTGTTTCTAGTTGGGAAAGCACACCTCCCTCACTGTCCTCAGTGATAGTCACCTGGTGTCTACACTATCTCTACAAATGCCAAAACATTCCCACACACACACACACACATTCCAACACACACACACACACACACACACACACACACACACACACACACCTGACTGCTCTAATCAGACCACATTGCTCGGTGTAGACATTTCACAAGGCTCATTCTCATCTTCCTCCAATAGCAGATGATAATAAAGCGTTATTAATTAAGAGAGATCTCTGCTCTCTTCTATCTCCTCCAGAACCTGAGCCTCACTGCAGTCAGCCCTCTCTCCGGCCACCAGCACCTCCCAAACACGCACAGAACCTTTTTATTCACTGTCCATTTGATATTATTAAATCGCCTGGGTATTTCTTGCTAAACTTTAGTTTTTTGTCTCTCGCTCCTCGTTTTTGATCATCTGGTGTTATCTACCCCCCATTCTTCTGCATGGGGAGAGGAGGAGGAGAGGAGGAGAGTAATATGTTGTCTCCACTCCACTGAACGTCATGGTTGGCTGCCCCTGCAGCTGGGCCAGGGAGGAAAAGGAGGAGGTAAACGAGGGGGCTCCGCTAAAGCCGCACTGCTGTCCACCGGAGCAGAAAGCTGGCAGATGCGACGAAGCCTTGTACGGCGCACAGGGCTGTGACTTCACCAACACTGCTAAAGGACCTCCAGTCTGTTATGGGCATACTCTGCCCCCTCCCAACCCACCCTACCTAACCCCCATACCTAACCTGTTCTCAGTGCTCCTCTGGTGAGCTACATATGTGGACTTCCATAGATAGCCTTTTTATGTGAAATAAGCAGATCTCCATTTTGCTGGTCAAGTGGCCACACCGAGTGGACTGTATTTTTCTCTGTGGGAGGGCATCTCTTAATCTCCAAGCTTCTCTCTCCTTCTCTCTCTTTTCCACCGACACCTGTAGCCCTCCTACGTCTGTAAAGGTCTAGAAGAGTCTGTACTTCTGTGCTCTCTTATTTCTGTCTGTGGAGAATGGCTCTTTCATCAACTAAGGGGGTGGTTTATGCTGGGGAGTTAACAATGGCTTCGGCGCTGTTTGATGTAAGTTTCCATTCACCTAATGCAGCTGGAATTTGTGCATAATTTGTGTGTTAGTGTGCATATTTTCTTTATGAGGATTTTAGAATATTTGCTTGAAAATCAGTTGCCAATTGGATAGAAACCTAGCGTCTGTTAAACAGAGTATCTCCACAAGGGGATATTTAGGTTAGCATGTTAGTTTGGCAGGATTTTTTTGGGCATTGTATTATTTTTCATTACCATTTTAATTAGATGTTAGTGATAATTAAAATAATTTTCCTAGGCTGTGAATAATAATAATTACTGATGAGTTGAAGACATGACGCAAGAGGGGAGGCTATGACAACCTCTGAGAAAATCATCCTAATCTGTCTAATTTCTTACAATGATGAGAAGGATTTTGACGTGGTGTGGAGAAGGGATTTGAACAGCGGGTTAGAAGGGGGAGAAGGTATGGGGGTATTAATGCTGCCAAGGCGGAGACACCTCCGACGTGAAATCAATTACAGCACAGGTTGAAGTGGTTGATAATAGCAATCCGGACAGGGAGGATAGAGAACAAAATACAAGTGAATTCTCTCGCTTTCTCTTGTTCTGACACATGCCAAGAGATTTCGCCAAGCTGCCGTCTCTCCTACCATGTGTCTGAGCACTGACTTGTTCGCTGCGTGCAGCCAAGATAAACCTATCATAGGGGAGTCAGAACAAGGCTTTCTGGGTAGTATACCCAAGGCCAACACAACAAAAACTTCACAGAAAAACATGGCGGAGAGGCCCGTCGGATTCCCGAAGATGAATAGTCCAATATACAGTATGCTTAAGGAATCGCGCACATTTATTTGTATTTAATAATGGGGGTGCATGCAGGAGACATGGCATACAGTGGGGGAGAATTTGTATGAACCAATATGGAGACTTGTCTTTACCTTTTAACTAGCTATCACTCACATTTCACCGGCCGGAGGACTGGATATGACGGATGTGTTTACTAATGTAATACTTCCACGGAATGAAAGACATTGTGTTTGTATTTCTATAATCTATTATTGTCCCTCTCTCTGCATTGTACTAATGTTGTAAAACAAAGCTAATCTGTTTCTTCTCTGTAATTACTATCTGAACATAGGAAAACAACAACCCAAAACTTAAAAATAACAGGATTATTGTAAGCAAATCCAATATGTTGTGTGGAAAGAGGTGCATTAAACACAGCAACATAATTGACTATGTATGCTGTTATTGCTGTTATTGCAATCCGTTACATTTCCTCTCCTATCTGCCACTTTTACTCCCCTTGGAGATATTGCAACAGAATTATCAGGGGAGGAAGCACATATCTCTTCATTATTTTCTTTGTGTGTGTGTGGGTGTTTGGGATGCTTGTGTGTGTACATAAGAGGGAGAGAATACAAACAAGGTAGCCAAGGCCACCCTAAGCTTTGCACAACAATCTAAAACACTATATAAGAAATAGACGGAAGCAGGAGAGAAATCAAACGAGAGTCCATCTTATTGATCTGAGAGACCACAAGTGTCACTTGTTAACCTCAGTCGAGATTCCAGCCTTATCCCCCCATCCCAAGATGCATTGCCTGTCTTTACATTAAAGTAAGCCGCAGACCGTGCTTTAGCTCCTGGTAAACACAATGTGCTGGAGAAGCTGACATCTCAGCCAACCCCGGCTTCAGATGGAGGCAGCGAGACGCAGGCAGGCAAGAGCTAAAGCCCAGATGACAGGCTGACTTTAAAAGGCTTTTTCTCTCCCCGCTATTCCTCTCACAATGCCTTCCAATTACCCAACGGCCTTCGTGCTACAGTGTGGTAGCATGTCAAGGAGGAGAAGGGGGGCTGCTGTTTAGGTGGACTCAGAGGGAGATAGCTTCAAAGATATCAGAACCTCAACACGTTCATCAACACTCTGCATGTCAGTGACACCTCTCGCTAAGTGCCATTCCCCCACTGTGCCTCTAGTACCCCCTGTCCACCCCCTCCCTACCCCTAATGGGGTCTATCACACCACACTTGAAAGCGATGTCTTTGAATGTGTTAGAGGACTGGTTACCCAGGGCTTATGGATCATAGTTTCTGACCGTGTCTCTATCTTTCTGTGTGTTTCTCCAGGGGTCCAGGCCACGTTTTCCCAGCAGCCCCAGGACCTGGTGGTGGTGGCTGGCCAGCCCGTCACCCTGCCCTGCTCCATTCCTGGCTACCATGGTGTTGTTCTGTGGATCAAAGATGGCCTGGCTCTGGGCGTTGGCAGAGACCTATCAGGTAAGGAAAGACATTTATCAAACCATATGTCACTCTCTTAATCTCCTTCTGTCACGTGTCTATTTCTAATTCATTTTTCAATGTGTTAAAACAACTTACATTACTTACACACTGTCATGTATTTGTCAATGTGCGATTTCTCACTTGACTGCTTTTAATCTTTTGAAAGGTTAAGTCTTCTTCCTCTTCCTTCTTCGCTGTAAAAATATCACTCAGTAGGTAAACAAACATACAGCACAATCCTATAACAATACAATACTTTACATTACATCTGGCGTTAACTTCATTGTAAGCACAACAAAACAAGCTGAAATGCACTACTTTCATTAATCTCCTTGCTCTGCCTTCATATTTAGCCCAAAATTGGTCTACAAGTACAAGATGAAACAATTTGACATAAACAGTTACATTCATGATATTTGTTTTTACAAATGTCAATAAACAAATAAGGTCCGCATAGCAAAACCCTGATAACAAATTAATTCATAAGAATGCTGCAAGTACAGAAACTGTTTTCTCAGTGGGAAATGAATATCCATCAAGTGTATGGAGTTTGGAGTTTGTGACAGTAACTGTGAGCTTACAGTATTATATATAATATTTCCTGGGATTTCTTATGACCTCTATGTAGAAGAAACCCTGAGTGTCATAGAACAAAATAGATTGTGTACAGTACCAGTTCAAAGTTTTGACACACCTACTCATTCAAGGGTTTTTCTTTACTTTTACTATTTTCTACAATGTAGAATAATAGTGAAGACATCAAAACTATATAATAACACATATGAAAGCATGCAGTAACCAAAGTGTTAAACAAATTAAAAAAAGATTTTAAATGAGAGATTCTTCAAAGGAGCCACCCTTTGCCTTGATGACAACTTCGCAAACACTTGACATTCTCTCAACCAGCTTCATGAGGAATGCTTTTCCAACTGTCTTGAAGGAGTACCCACATACGCTGAGCACTTGTTGGCTGCTTTTCCTTCACTCTGCTGTCCAACAGACCCCAAACCATCTCAATTGGGTTGAGGTCGGGTGATTGTGGACTCCAGGTCATCTGATGCAGCACTCCATCACTCTCCTTCCTGGTCAAATAGTCCATACACAGCCTGGAGGTGTGTTGGGTCATTTTCCTGTAGAAAAACAAGTGCAAACCTGATGGGATGTCGTATCGCTGCAGAATGCTGTGGTAGCAATGCTGGCAAAGAGTGCCTTGAATCCTAAATAAATCAGCACCCCCACACCATCACATTTCCTTTGCTTCACGGTGGGAACCACACATGCAGAGATCATCCATTCACCTACTCTGCATCTGAGAAAGAAACGGTGGTTGGAACCAAAAATCTAAAATTTGGACACATCAGACCAAAGGACAGATTTCCTCCGGTCTAATGTCCATTGCTTGTGTTTCTTGGCCCAAGCAAGCCTCTTCTTATTGGGGTAATTTAGTAGTGATTTGCTCAGTCTCCTCTGAACAGTTGATATTGAGATGTGTCTGTTATTTTAGCTCTGTGAAGCATTCATTTGGGCTGCAATCTGAGGTGCAGTTATCTCTAATGATCTTGTCCTCTGCAGCAGAGGTAACTTTGGGACTTCCATTCCTGTGGCAGTCCTCATGAGAGCCAGTTTCATCATAGCGCTTGATGGTTTTTGCAACTGCACTTGAAGAAACTTTCCAAGTTCTTGAAATGTTCTGTATTGACTGACATTCATGTGTTCAAGTAATGATTGACTGTCGCTTCTCTTTGCTTATTTGAGCTGTTCTTGCCGTAATATGGACTTGTCCTTTCACCAAGTAGAGCTATCCTTTGTATACCACCCATACCTTGTCACAGCAGAACTGATTGGCTCAAACGCATTAAGAAGGAAAGAGGCACACCTGCTAATAGAAATGCATTCCAGGGTACTATCTCATGAAGCTGGTTTAGAGAATGCCAAGAGTGTGCCAAGCTGTCATAAGGCAAAGGGTGGCTACATAGAAGAATCACCAGAAAATATATGTATTTTGATTTGTTTCACACTTTTTTTGGTTACTACATGATTCCATATGTGTTATTTCATAGTTTTGATGTCTTCACTATTATTCTACAATGCAGAAAATAGTAAAAATAAAGAAAGACCCAGGAATGAGTAGGTATGTCCAAACTTTTAACTGGTACTGTATGTATTCGTGATAATTTCAGCATAATAGTTCGTAACTCAAACCATTCTGACTCTACAGACGTTTTTGTGAGAAGATCCGCTCCCAGATCGCTTTCGGATCTGCTCTTGTCTCACAAACACCACTCTAACTCAGTTCATCAAACATATGAATGGTTGATATCAGTGAATGCAGAAGACATTGTCGAATCCAATGGTGCAACCCTTGGATTCTGTAACTCTAACATAATGTTTAAAACATGTCGGCGTGACAGTGGGACACAAGATTTAATTACCACACTCCATTTTCCACCCCAAATACCTAGTATCCAATAATAGATACATTGAAATTGTCACGGTCTGACCTTAGTTCCTTTGTTATGTCTTTGTTTTAGTTTGGTCAGGGCGTGAGTTGGGGTGGGTAGTCTATGTTCTTTTTTCTATGTTGTGTTTGTGTTTATGGAGGCAGCGAAAGCTGAGCGGCGGCGATATGAGGAGGCAGCACGGCAGCGCGACAGGCACGAGAGGCAGCCCCCCAAAAAATGTTTTGGGGGGCACACGGGGAGTGTGACAGAGTCAGGTTGGAGACCTGAGCCCACTCCTCGTGCTTACCGAAATAAGCGCAGTACTGGTCAGGCACCGTGTTATGCGGTCAAGCGCACGGTGTCGCCAGTACGCGCTCACAGCCCGGTGGGCTATAGGCCTGCCCCCCGCAAGTGCCAAGCGAGAGTGGGCCACCAGCCAGGGCATGTTGTGCCAGCCCAGCGTGTTTGCTCGCCGGTACGACGTTTCGGCCCAGGGTATCCTGCGCCAGCTCTGCGTGCTGTGTCTCCGAGGCGCTGGGAGGGTGCAGTGCATTATATGCCTGTGCTCCGCCCGTGCCGGGCGAATGTGTGTATTGAGCCTAAGGGAGAGGTGCGAGTGGTATGCACCAGATCTCCAGTGCTCACCCACAGCCTGGTTCAACCTGTGCCTGCACTCTGGATGGTCCGGGTTAAAATGGTGATCCAGCCGGGAGGAGTGGTGCCAAGGCTGCGCACCAGGGCTCCAGTGCTCCCCCACAGCCCGGTCCATCCGGTGCCTTCTACAAACACCAGGCCTCCTTTAGGTCTCCCCAGCCTGGTGGGTCCTGTGGCAGCCCCACGCACCAGGCTGTCTCTCCGTCTCCTCCCTCCAGGTCCGCCCGTCTGTCCTGAGCTGCCAGAGCCGCCCGTCTGTCCTGAGCTGACAGAGCCGCCCGTCTGTCCTGAGCTGGCAGAGCCGCCCGTCAGTCAGGAGCTGCCAGAGCCGCCCGTCAGTCAGGAGCTGCCAGAGCCGCCCATCAGTCAGGAGCTGCCAGTGCCGCCCGTCACTCCGGCACTGTCGGAGTCGCCCTCCACGCCGGTGCTGCTGGAGTCTCCCACCTGTCCGGTGCTGGCAGAATATCCCGTCCGTCCGGTGCTGCCGGAATCTCCCGTCCATTCTGGCCCGCTGCTAGGGTCCCCAGTCCGAGGTCGGAGGCGAGGGTGGCCGCTCTAAAGGCGCCACTGAGGCGGGTAAAGAGCGGGCAAAGACTATGGTGGAGTGGGGTCCATGTCCCGCGCCAGATCCGCCACCGCGGACAGACGCCCACCCAGATCCTCCCCTATAGGTTCAGGTTTTGTGGCCGGAGTCCGCACCTTTGGGGGGGGTACTGTCACGTTCTGACCTTAGTTCCTTTGTTATGTCTTTGTTTTAGCTTGGTCAGGGCGTGAGTTGGGGTAGGTAGTCTATGTTCTTTTTTCTATGTCGTGTTTATGTGTTGGTTATGTGTTGGCCTGGTTTGGTTCTCAATCAGAGGCAGGTGTCGTTCGTTGTCTCTGATTGAGAATCATACTTAGGTAGACTTTTCCCACCTGTGTTTTGTGGAAGATTATTTTCTGTTTTAGTGTTTTACACACCTTTTACAGGACTGTTTCGGTTTTCGTTTATTTTCACGTTGTTATTTTGTATTTTCAGTGTTCAGGAAAATAAATCATCATGAACACCTACCACGCTGCGCATTGGTCCGACATGTCATACTCCTCGTCAGAGGAGGAAGAAGAATTCCGTTACAGAAATACCCCAGACAGTTGTATTCACAAGACCTCATTACTATCTAATAGAAAGATAAAACTAATTGAATAACAGTTTGTGGTGGGCAAAGAAGCCCCAAAATCAACACTGAATGTGAAATCAATATAGCCAGGGGTTACATTTCAAGTACTTTTAGCGAGTAAATGGGCTTTTGAAGAGTAACTCACAATCCAAATAACATTGTGGCTTTTGTATTATTACCTTAATTGTTTAATTTGGAGTACCACTTACTGTTGCACTGTCATTTTAGTAGCCTGCAGTTTCTCCACTTGACGCTGGCGCCTGATCCATATTCATGAGACGTGACGACTATCTATTCTTCCAAGTAGATATTTACAATCTTTAACTAAATCTTGGGAGAGTAAATTCATATAGCTTGAAAAATCTGCATTATTTATAAATATATAATTTATCCCCCGATTGTCTTTAGAAATGGGATCCTTGGGATTCCAAGACATTCTATGGCCTTTTACAGGGAGTAAGTTCCTTTCACACCTCTCTTCCTCTATCACTGAGGGATCTCTAGCCTGTCTCTCAGGGTACTTGCCATTCAAGTCATGACAAAAAACCCAACTGGGGCCCTTTAAAAGCGGGGGCCTCTTTTGATCTGGACGATTAAATATGTATTCCACTAGAGATGTGCGGCCTCCTAACCTCTGGCCTTCAGTGACTGCTCTAGTGTACAAGCCTTGTCACCGATAGAACTCCTTAATTAAACCTCAGTTGATGAAGGTGTCCCAATAAATGCGTTCCATTCCTCAGTGTGGCCCTTATCAGGCCCCTGGGAGGCTGGGGAAGGCAGTAAACAATGGCCGTGACAATGACAGTTTTGAAGTGGCCGAGAGGAGAGGGAAGAGAGGGAGAATAGGGAGAAGGACTTATGCTAACGAGAAGAGAGAGAGGGTGAGAGCAACTCTTAACGGCACATCATCAACAGTTTAACGGTCATGGGCGAGAGGCTGTGGAGGGAGGCTGTGGACTGACCTCATCGTGTCTCTACACCTATAAACCAACACTTCACTCTGTATGCGGATCAATGGCCGGGCCAGGACGCTCAGAGATGGACTGAATATGAATGCTCCTCTCCATACAGCATGAGTCGGTGAGATACATTGCGTTGGAGAAGGTTATCATGGACGAAAGATATCTTTATTAGAAAGCACAGACAGGGTCTTAGAGCAGTGTATTAAGATGAATGTCACTTTTTGAAATAAAGTGTACCACAGCTGCTCTTTTAATCGTCTCTGCCTACGTCAACAAGCAATACAGTCAGCCATAAAGAATGATGGCATATACATGGCTATATACACAAGGAAAGCAGCTGTATACATAAAAGTGTGAGGCGTCTAATATTGTGCAGAGCATTTCAATATAGGAACCACTCTGCTATTCATAGAAGGAGCTGCGCTAGCAGTAGCTCGCTCTGTCTGGGCCTGTTTCAATTCAGGGGAACAGTGATTAAAATGAGAGAAATCTTTCACTATTCAGTCTGATAAATCAGAGGACAAAGAAGATGATTCCTATCGCTTCCTGAATTCCTGCTCCTTCTCTTTGTGTAGCGTCTTCTATTCTAATTAAAGAGAGAGATGCACCGGCCCAAAGCTGCACCAAATGAATGGCATGAATATATCTCCAAGCAGTCCACAGAGAGTGCCCACTGGTGTGCACTTTTTTGGAGGGCAAAAATGGAATGATTGAAAACCGAAGTCTTAGAATGTTCCAGATATTGCTCTTAACATTCTAGACAGAGGTGTAGAGTCATTGGAAGCTACCTGACAAACGTGCTCCTCTGGCTTGTCACCAAATTAAACATTGGTCATCCATTTCCCAACATCAACCTACCCTATTTGGCTTCCTATTTCGCAACAAAGCATCCTTCACTCATGCTGCCAAACATACCCTTGTAAAACTGACCATCCTACCAATCCTCGACTTTGGCGATGTCATTTACAAAATAGCCTCCAATACCCTACTCAACAAATTGGATGCAGTCTATCACAGTGCAATCCGTTTTATCACCAAAGCCCCATATACTACCCACCATTGCGACCTGTACGCTCTCGTTGGCTGGCCCTCGCTTCATACTCGTCGCCAAACCCACTGGCTCCATGTCATCTACAAGACCCTGCTAGGTAAAGTCCCCCCTTATCTCAGCTCGCTGGTCACCATAGCATCTCCCACCTGTAGCACACGCTCCAGCAGGTATATCTCTCTAGTCACCCCCAAAACCAATTCTTTCTTTGGCCGCCTCTCCTTCCAGTTCTCTGCTGCCAATGACTGGAACGAACTACAAAAATCTCTGAAACTGGAAACACTTATCTCCCTCACTAGCTTTAAGCACCAACTGTCAGAGCAGCTCACAGATTACTGCACCTGTACATAGCCCACCTATAATTTAGCCCAAACAACTACCTCTTTCCCAACTGTATTTAATTTTAATTTATTTATTTATTTTGCTCCTTTGCACCCCATTATTTTTTATTTCTACTTTGCACATTCTTCCATTGCAAAACTACCATTCCAGTATTTTCCTTGCTATATTGTATTTACTTTGCCATCATGGCCTTTTTTGCCTTTACCTCCCTTCTCACCTCATTTGCTCACATTGTATATAGACTTGTTTATACTGCATTATTGACTGTATGTTTGTTTTTACTCCATGTGTAACTCTGTGTCGTTTTATCTGTCGAACTGCTTTGCTTTATCTTGGCCAGGTCGCAATTGTAAATGAGAACTTGTTCTCAACTTGCCTACCTGGTTAAATAAAGGTAAAATAAAAAATAAATAAATAAAATATTTCCATCCCTGGAGGTGTCAGTGTGAGACGTGTTCTTCTTGAACAGTATAAATAACTATCCCCCTGGCTCAATTTATCGTCCCTTCCTCTGCCATTGATCCACCATAAAGACAAATCCATTTCTGTCCTGATGGATTCATTACCCTTAATGGGGCTATTTTACATTGTTTGCTTTAGTTAACTCACCTTGTCTTTGAGATTCATTAAGATCAATGTGAGTTATATTTATACAACAGTGACGTCCCTGAAATTTCCTCACATAGAATAAAAATCAAATCAAATCAAATCAAATTTATTTACATAGCCCTTCGTACATCAGCTGATATCTCAAAGTGCTGTACAGAAACCCAGCCTAAAACCCCAAACAGCAAGCAATGCAGGTGTAAAACAGTGTTTTTGCATGCTCTAAGTGTAACCCAGTTATGCCACAGGACAAAATCCACCAATGTCTATTGAAAAGGCATTTAAATGCCATTAAACGAGACTTACGCTAAGGTATTTTTTTCATTTACTCTCAGTTAGCAAGCTTTATTGTATTACAGCAGCACATCTTATGTTCAATCTGCTAGAGGGCAAGAGGAGTGAATTGACTGGGTCATTTGTTAATGTACATGAAGAAGGAAACTCAGTGGAATGCTGTTGTACTGTACAACACAATATGCCTACAGTAAATATTTAGTACATAAGCTCCTGCACTGGATATAAGGCAGATGGGGTCACCTCAAGGTCATACCATTTACAAGGCCTGCTTGTTGCGGAGAAATCATTTCTCATGTCTCCTGAGCTTACACAGGGTCACAACAGTGCATTGTGCTTAAGCAGGTTCTTGTATTTGAAGGAATGACCTTTATTCAAAGCATGTATTTCAGGAATGGAGTCTCATTCAACTTCAGAGAAAGACATCAGTCAAACTGTGCTTTATCTCTAATAAATATTTCAATGAAGCCATTGACCCACTGGCTGCATAATCAACAACAGCATGGAACTCAAGATCAATGGTCATTAATGTTATTAAGCGAATACTGCTCAGTTATATCAACACTATATTAGAGGGATGTGTAACCTTTTTGACCTTCTTCTGGCCCTGTATGGAAGCGTATGTATCAATGTGAATAATAAGACCCATAACTGCAAGCGGGATGTGGGCAGGAGAGAGCACTCTCTATCTGAGAATCTGGCGATCTTATAAACATAGAAACCACTCAGAGCTCACATAGCCCACCCCATGTCTTTGATTGGTACCTCATTGTACACTGCTCCTGCGTTCTATGTTTATGCTATATACTCTCATAGCCGCAGGAAGTAGCTCCTATGTTTATGCTATATACTATCATAGTAATGTATGTTTCGTCGACGGGGGGAGGTGAGTGCCTGAACAAATCCATCCTGCTTGCATCCCCCACCCTCTTAAAGCTTCAAAGCTATGTGGGAAGATGAAATGCAGAGTGGTTTAATCGGCTATAACTCATCCCACTATGAGAAAATTAGGGCCACTTCATGGTCTATGAAAGTGAATGGGATTCAGTAAAGCAATGGATGATAATTGGGCATTCGGAACACAGTGGTCTCCATAGCCAAACTCAAGGACTTAAAAGCCATTATATCTCCTAGTCTATTAGTCCTAGTCTATTATACTCATATTGGGTGGCATGTGCTAAAACATATCTCTTTAAATCCCCAGTGTTTTATACTAAAGCACCAGAAAATCTTTGAAGAGAACATGACTCATTGATAGATTCAACGGAATGCATTTTTCATCCAGACATTTAATGCAGTGATTCAACAGCGGGGTTGGCAGAGATTGTAGCGGGTTAGAGTTGAATACCATCTGTTTTATAAGTTCAGTTTGACAAACTACATCGTTGGATAAAATGTTTAACTGTTGGCCTGGTTATGCTTAAAACTCTCGACTCTATCGGGTTCTGTCATCAGTGAATTACAGGAGAACCTTAGGAGGAGAAAGCAATCACTGCCAAGAAATACTGAACATTTTGGAGAATTTCACTTGCAAAGATTCTCGTTTCAATTCAAATTTCTCCAATAATTACACAGAACTCAGCCTTTAGAGAGCTGTTCAAGTTATTCATATTGAAAAACATATCCCAAACATATCCCTTTGACACTTATTGTTTTGTGGTTTAGAGCTATCCGACTTTACTCTGCGCTGTAAAATGGTCAGGACTCCTGGACATACATCCCTCTTCCTGCATTATTAAACTATGAATCTCACACCACTGCCATGCTGAAACACATCTCAATATCTAGCCGTGCGTCTTCACCATGGCAATAAAACATACTCGCTCACCGAAATACAGAAACCTCCTCAACCCCTATCATCATTGTCATCTACGTAATTCATGTTTTCAATCAGTTTAAAAATGTCTACTAATTTTTAAGAAAAGATCTGGCTTCACATTGGTGACACTAATAATTCTGTGACAGGTATATTAAGGTCTCATCTCATTGGAAAAAGAAAAGCCCATCTCAAATGACCTACAATGTACAGTAACACAGCAGTCAACAATCAATATTGCACCACTGATCCTTCACTCATTTGTGATTGCCTGCATTCTGGCATTGTTTGTACCATGCTTTGATATCTCCTATCTTTAAAAAAAGAAGGTTGGATTGAATGGTGCTGATATAGGTTGAAAGACCAGACTCCAGGTTCTGACAGGGCATATGTTGCATTTTGTTCCAGGCTACCCTCGTTACACAGTGATTGGGGACCACAGTACAGGGGAACACCACCTTCGGATCCAACGTGTGGAGCTGATGGATGACGCTGTCTTTGAGTGCCAGGCAATCCAGGCAGCCATGCGGTCCCGTCCTGCCCGACTCACTGTGCTGGGTAAGTGAGGATTAGGTTTACACACAAATGCACACTACACATACATGCATAGACACAATTTGAAGTATGTGCACAGATAAAATGGCAATGGATGCAGGCAGTGACTTAGTAGCCACCTCAAACCAACCACAATGTCATATCTGTAGTGCTCCTCCCCTCCCTCAACACTTTCAAAATCCACTAAATCTGTGCACTTTATCAATGATCATGCCAGAAAAGCCACAGCTTTTTATCAGCATAACAGGAACTATCAAGATAATGCTGCAGCTAATGGAAACAGTACAGCATCTCTTAACATTGCCAGTCCCTAATGTTTTTACTTTCATTTCCTTCTACAAACCCAGCCATCTTCATTATTAAGCCTGAGAGGTTACTGGTTCTTAATTAAACTTTATTGGGTTATCATTCAGTGTTGCCAGTTCTGCCATATTGGGCAGCATTTGTAAAATCACTGCTCACTCTTCTCTATAGCTCTGTAGGCTCTCTCCCACTCTCTCTGCCCTCTATGCTGTATACCCTTCTGCTGTGGAGGATGATGGGTATTATGAAGGGAAGCTGGAGTCAATGATAGAGCCAGAGAACAAGGGAGAAGAACTGAGGGGAGAGGAGGAGGGAAAGTGGGAGGTCCGTGAAGCTGAGTGTCCTCGCCACGAGAGACTGATTCGCTTTATTGATCTCCGCTAATGAAAAGTGAAACTAATGATCTGTAGGGGTGGAGGCAGCCAGAGAAAGGAGAGAGGGAAGACAAATTGAGGACCAACGTCTCTCACTCTGCCGCGCCCCCTGCAAATGGATATTAATTAATAATTATGAGTTCTTTGCAGAGTCAAAGCAGCTATACGCAGATTCCCCTTCCTCCCCTCCCCTTCCCCCAAAGTTAAGTTTATTTCCCTCCAACCCTGCCGTTCACAGCAGCTAAGTCGTTTGATCAAGGCCTCAAGGAGAGGAGACGGGTATGAGACACAAGTCATTTAGGATGCATTGCTATACCTTCCATTTATTTGTGGTTTCTCTCAGTTGGATTTTATTAATTGACTCTTGATGATAGTGTTGCTTGGGGCTTGCTAAACATTTAAAGTTGAACTAAAGCATCCTTTTCCTTCACAGTACACTACTGCAACAGTTGATATGTTTCTAATCCAGCCCTGTTGAGGTGTAGTCACATTATCTAACAAGGTAAAGCTGGCTACTTAGAGGAAAGGGCTTGTCTGTACAAGCTCCATTAAAATGATTAATCATCAATAAACGAGGGGAGCCAATTGTCTCTATTCCTCTTTGGCTATTTGAGGGTGAAACACGTATCATCCTTTCTCATAAGCCCCGCCATAAGATGTTTGTTTAATCCCCTGCCTAGCTGGCTGACTCCTGAATACATTGCGAAGGAGGGCCCCCAGGCAGGCACACATGCAAGGTAATGGAATAAATATATGCAAACCCCATGTCACTGCAAACTCTGAGCTGTCAATTACCCGCCAGTGGTGACAGAGTGTGTCTATCGCCTCAGAAGACAGCGACGGTCCGTCACAGAGTGGAACAGTCTCCCTTCTCTCCTACCTGACTGTCAAATAAATCTAAAAACATTCCCCTCTCTCTCTCTCATCAGCCATATATCTGTCCCAGCCCTACTGTGTTCTATATCAAAGGGAACTCTTTTCTTTATGACTTTGATATTTACAGATAAAAGACGCAGATTTTGAGTGTTTTTTTGTCACTCGATTTTCTACCATACGAATGGTACTGTGTCAATATGTTCATTTATTATCCTTGAAATACCTAGCATGACTCAATGGGGCAAAAAGTTCAATCCAATTTTTAAGCCAATGAGATACAGTCTCTAACCTGACCCTTCTCCGGTTTCCACATTAGTAAAAAAATGTGTTGGTGAGTTTGGAGTGTCTTATGTGAGTAGCATTTGGAGCAAAATGTAAGCTTATACAATAAATTCAGTATGGGGGAAACCCCATAGAAGAATGAAAGGGTCGTCTGATCTAGGGGTTATGGTCTGTGGTTAGTCCTCCGTCTAATTATATCCTCTGCAGCAAGGTAGCAGGCAGCCAAACCTATGCATCAATGTGTTCACCTTGGTCTGGGGTAGGAGCAAAGGGGAGGCCTGGGCTCTCTGGAATAAGGTCTCTACCTTTAAACAGACCTGTGAGGCCAGGTAGTCTTTTGTAAGAAAAATGTGCAACATTTACCATTTAGCGATGGAGAAAGAGTTATTGCTGCTGTTTTCAGAGTAGGCCTACATTGAGTGATGAGGTCTGCTGTTGACTCTACTGTGACATTTAGAGAGCTCATTGACATTCATCCACCAACTTCTAATGAACCTTCAGTCCTCATCAATCGCTTATGTTTTCCTTTATTGTTCCTTCCCGTTCCTCGTTTGGTCTTGCTCGTTAATGCAAGGTCGTAGTCCTGTCTGATTACTACATGTGTTGCAGTCCAAGATGAAAACTATATTAAAGTGATACAAAGTAATGCCACAAGGCCCTAATACATTCATAAGTATTCTCTGGGAAATTATGTTTTGATATTGCTCATTAGGAAACATTTACATTGCTGCAGATTAATTCCAAAGAAAATACCAGAGCTAGATCTGTCCTCAGTTTTCATTTGCTGTCAAGCTAATTATTAATTACAGTCACACTGCTATGGGAAGATCAAGTTTCCTTAGCATGGAATTAATAACGGTAAATAGCAGGTCTTAGAGCTGTAATGTTCCAGACAGTCTTCTACCCTTGTTTGTCACTTTAGAGAGAGTCCAGAGGCACTCCGATTATTAACTTTTAATTGCAAGAGAGCAAGACTTGAGATCTGATAAAACACTTCCTTCCAAATTGCTAAACATTTCTCTTTGGAGCAGCCAAAGACAAGGAAGGGCAATCAGCTATGTTGAGTTCTGACTTGCCTTTGAAAATCTTTTTTTTCAGAGGCAAAAATGCCATTTTCCATGAAAGCTTGTTGATTATTATTCTATGGCTGGTCCAGCCTTGCACAGTGCCAGGGGTCATGGTGTGCCTCGCAGCATGACGTTGGAAGGAGAAAATCAAGTTATATCTAACTGTGCACAGATAGTTGGCTTCTCAGTGTCCTCCTGTTACTGCTTGGAGCCCAGCTCTTTTCTTATGTCTAGTTTTTCATCCTGTGGTGAAATGATTGAGTGTCTGTTCAGCGTGACCCTTTGTTATTTTTACCTTAGAATCCACCTCATCATCCTGTCATTTCTTTGTCCTCAGAAAAATTTACTTATCCAGTCATGGGAGTGAGCCGGTGACTTATTTGACTTTAACACACAGTGTAGGTCATTCACTAGGTTTCTCCAATAGTGTTGGACCAAACAATGCTGCTCTGCACCGCAGGGTCTTCCTAGCATGATATCTTAGTGATGTGTCTCTCTACTGAAGTAACTCAATATTCAACTTTAAAAAGGTTCAGTCATATGTTTATTCTATTACATTGCAATTTCTATTTTATGAAGGACAACTTTAAAACAGTGATAGACAAAGGAAATAAAAGCTCAACATTTTAATGAAAATGTGTCCTTCAAATGTTTTGTCTCACTCAAGGAACTGTTTTGAAATCTCGACACTGAACCGAAGGGCAACTTCATGAGGAGCATTGTGTTTTGATAACAAGACACAAACATGAAGCAGTATTTGTCCCCATGTCTCCTGTAGTTCCATCCACTGAATCCCACTTATGCTTTACTGAATAAAGCATTTCAAAATAGATGCACTGTATGAAAACAGAAGGGACACAAAGTGAATGACTTACTGAAGAAGCACAAGGGTGAGAATGCAAGTTGATTGGCTTCTAGTAGCAGTCACGGCGATAGCAGTATTTCTATTGCCACCACTTTTACCTCTCCAACTAATTCATGAAACTGTTTTTACTCCCAGCTCTCTCTTTCTCCCTTTCTCTATATCTCTGAATGATGCTACAGGACTGTGCATGACAAAATTGCAAAGTCTTGAAAGGAAATGTTGAAACACCTCATTTATCAGTTTAAGTGTACTAGTGTTCTGTATGTAACTAATTTATCTCTCACAAAAGTCAATTTGGCTCTAGCCAAGCATCGTCGCTCAAGTAGGGCCAGATAAGAACCCCTGATCAGCAGTCATTTTGTTAGAAATATGTCTCTACCATTTACATTATTCTGCTCACACTACACTGATTTACATTAAAGTACATTACTGACTTGTCTGAGATCTAAGACAAAGTTAGGCCATCTATAATATCAATGACTCTATGTTAATACCAACAGATTGCAGGTAGGGTATGTTTTGGGGTTTGAGTGAGTTTTAATAGGCAAGGGTACTTTTTCAAACACACACACAGCTGTGTTTTTGAAATATTTTAAATTACATATATGTTCAGTAATAAATTATCATAACAAAAATGATTATTGACTGAAACAAATCTAGAACTGGAGGAGGCGAGCGATTGATTGACCCACTGCAAGGAACAAAGCATTTCCATAACATTTAATACGGGCCTGCTTTTACATTTCATGCAAAATGACAGCAACATAGCTACTCACAAATAAACACACACACACACAAACACACACAAACACGTTAGTGCCCTCTCAATCTGTGAAGAGCAGCTTTGGCGCTGCAAATCGCTGCTCTGTGACGAAGCTGTCTCTGCACGCTGCTGACAAGTCTGGCATCTCACCACTCCTCCCATGTCTCCAGAAAACCTCCCCATCCCTCTCTTCACTCTCCCTGTGTGGGTCAGCACCCACACACGCACGCTCACAAACACACACACGCACGCTCACACACACACACACACACACAAACACACACACACAGTCAAACCTTGACTCACATTAATCCCTGATCATCTGTCGTCTCATAAGGATAGGGTCCACTGTGATACTTTGGATAGGCATTATTCATGCACACATCTTAAAATAAAAAAAGAAAGTAAAACTAGCACAGATGGTATTACCAGAGAGGGAGAGATAGAGACAGTCTGTGTGAGCCAGAATCTTGTGGCCTACAAACAGGTGTACGGTGACAGCAATTGAATAGGCCTGTGTTTTGGGCCAGTGAGCCACATATGTCTCTTGTCTTCCACCTACGATGGATAGTTCTTTTCGCCCTTCTCTTTTGTGATATATCGATCACAACCTCTGCAAGCTGCCACGGCGCCGTCGCATTGGGGTGACAGGCTGCTGGCGCGAGCATTCCGCCAAAACCGACCAGGCAAGCCAACCCATTTTTGTTCCAGACACCTCGGCAGAAGCACAGCACTGTGCACGCTGCATTTCCAGTCCCCCCTTCCTTTCCCATTCCCCCATCTCAGAGCTCCTTCTGAGGTTACCCCTCTCATTCACTCACCTCCAAATTGCCTTTTCAACCAAATCTCCTGCTCCTGGATTGCTGTGTATAGGACTACATGCTGCATGGAGAATGTTCCCCAGCCTGGGTCTGGCTGTTTATGACTCAGATTGTCCACCATCAGCAGAGCCCCAATGGTAATAGACTGGCGCCATCAAGGTGTTTTCTCAGACCAGGCTAATCCCAGAGGTTCTGAGGTATTGAAATGTCTTTCAGGACACAGGGCAGGTTTATACTCAAGGTTTATTCAGACAAGCCCTGATCATGACAGACTTACTGGCCCACACTGTTTTCTTAATTACAAACCCATACTGTATGCCTCAGTCTCATTTATAGATATTTTTGATTATACACTAAAAGTCAATGATCTCACTAAAACACAATCAATCGGACCTGACTTCCTCTCCCGAGCCTGCTCTGAGTTTTGCGGTAAAACATGGCTCTGAGCTCTGGATTGGGCAAAAACATGAAACAACCCCTGGTGTTATCTCTCTCAGGAAGGGGCGATGCAATTCCATTAAACTCCAGTGCTCCTTTAATGAACTTCAATGGAATCTCTTATCTGAGGCGGAGGGCTGGGCTAATGTAAGACTGTGTGCCCCCTCAAAACACATCTAATAGTCTCACTCCCTGAAAAATGTTGCTTGGAGCATAAATATGTGAAATTAACTGGTCTGATGGCCACGAAAAAGTGACAGACAGGCACACAATAACCCTCCAGATAATCATTAAAGGTGAGAAAAAGTAATAGCAAAGTACATTTAGAGGTAAAATGTTAATACATGCTTGAAATCCCTCCTTGTGAGCAGGGAGGAAAAACAGGGAAACTAACAGTTTGAGACAATTAAGACAAGAACACATACTACATAACTAATCTTCTCCTGGTTGATCTACTCCTTTAAAGAAAACTCACAGAATATCTCTTCCACTCCCTATCTCAGACAACAAGAGGATGTGTTTTGCTCTCCAACCTAGTTGAGAAACTATTGAACAGTGTGTGTGTTTGTATGTGTGTGGAAGTGTGTGGTGTGAGATTGCATTATACTCTCCCAGAGAAAAGTGAGGGAAGAGAAAGGATTTCAACGAGCCAGCTGGTAATTAAAGAGGAGCGATCAATCCGAGCCACTGACCGGCTCGTGAGAAATCCATCGCGGGGCCACAGTAAAGGGCTAATTTGGAACCATTAGGGGCTGCCGAGTTTGCAAGCAGGCCTGTAATGATGATGACTGGCAGGGTTCGAGGCCTTTGTGCGGCTGTCAGACCGGCCCGCAAGAGGGATGGTGGTGGAGAGATGACTTAACAGAAGCCCTGTATGGAGAGGGTGAGAGAGAGGGAACTGGAGTAACACCTCCTTTTATAACTGTCCTGGGAGTTACACTGTGACTCAGAATAGGCTACTCTTTAATGTTGCTTCATTGTCCACTGTAGAAAGTCCACTGTGAAATGTACAGTCGTATGTCAATGGCATGTGATGTACATAGGTTGAGGTAAACTACCTGCCCATTGTTTGTTCAGGCAGTACTTACAGTACGTCTGAGTGAGCCTTTTGTTTTGTGAGGGGATTGCCCCTGCGTCCCTACATGGGGAACCCACAGTGGAAGATTGAGGTGTGCAGATGGAGAGCATGCCACCTGTGCCAATCACTTAGCAAAGAGATCACACTGGTTCTCATTCTACTCAGAGATCCTCTGTGTCATCCTTGTGACAGACATCAGACACATGGTGGAAATGAAAAAAGGTCTGTCGGAGGCAGCCAAGCGTTTCTTTCTCCTCTTTGTCTGTTTTCCATCCAGCCTTGACACAACACCGCCTGTCTCCCAGAGCAGAGCACACGACTCGAAAGCGTAACGACAATCTGTGTGCGCTGCCATGGACCTCTGCGTTTGGAGTTTTCCATGCATTAAATGTTAACCTTCACTACAGCGGCACTTAGGTCCTCTCTGATAGAAACCTTATGGATGGTTAAAGGCTAAACTATTATCATTTTTACAGGCCAAGATGGGTCAATAATGTCTCTAGGAGATGGGTTGGAAATAGCCTTTAAACAATTACACTCTTTCACATTCTGCATCGCACCACTTCCTGGCTGTACTGTACCTACTGGGCATAGACATCAATTCAATGTCTATTCCACATTGGACCAACATAATTTCATTGAAATGACGTGGAAACAACGTTGATTCAACCAGTGTGCGCCAAGTGGGTATGTGGTTTCTGTAAGCCTTGAGCTGTCATGTTCTACGGTAGAACATCAAGACATTTAGCTTACATTAGTTCACAGCCATTGCTCTTCCTTGATGGCCTGGTATTGTGACTGGAGTGGTGGCAGTCAATACCAGCCTGAATCCACAACCCACTTACTCCATCTTTAATATGCATGTCTGCGCTGTCGTCAGTCACATAGTGTTAGGCTCTCAGCGAACTCCAAATGAAGCAGTTTTTCATCTCAATTGGCCCTTCAGAAGATGGGAGCCTTGCATACCTCAAACAACTTGACAGTTAATTAATGTTTCAGCAGCATTGAGTGAGCACTGACAGCAAGCCAATAACACTGGATGTCTAGAAGCTACTATCATCTCTCCATCTCTGTTCCTCACTAGTATTCATATTTTCATAAACAAAAGAGATGGTTGGTTGGCCAGTATGCAAGCTGATCAGGCAGGGCTTCTCTAATTCTGGTGACAAATGAGGATTAAGCTTGTTTCCAATCTTACACCACAATATTACCATACCACAATGTATGTCCATTGGTTCAGATACGCAAATATCTTTGTCTTCTAAATAAGAGCCAGCATTTCTATATTCCACAAACTCGTGTAACTTTACATCATGAAGAACACCAGGTCAAAAAGTCATGAAATAACTGCAAAATGTTCTGTACAAATAAAAGGTTGCACACTATATCACTGTTGCCAGAGGCATTTGAAGAGGCAGGAATGTGTCAATGGTTCTGGTCTAGAAACAGGTTGGAGATTTTCCTGGGAGTTGAGACACAAGGTTCAGCTGGACTCAACTGGCGAAGCAGAAAAGCAGCCCATTTCCCCAGTGCTCCCCTGTTGCACAATCTCAAACTTTGTCAAATCAATTCAAAGTTTATTTGTCACGTGCGCTGAATACAACAGGTATTACAGTGAAATGCTTACTTACAGACTCTAACCAATAGTGCAAAAAAAGGTATTAGGTGAACAATAAGTAGGTAAAGAAATAAAACAACAGTAAAAAGACAGGCTATATACAGTAGCGAGGCTATAAAAGTAGCGAGGTTACATACAGACACCGGTTAGTCAGGCTGATTGAGGTAGTATGTACATGTAGATATGGTTAAAGTGACTATGCATATATGATGAACAGAGAGTAGCAGCAGAGTAAAAGAGGGGTTGGCGGGTGGTGGGTGGGACACAAGGCAGATAGCCTGGTTAGCCACTGTGCGGGAGCACTGGTTGGTCGGCCCAATTGAAGTAGAATGTACATGAATGTATAGTTAAAGTGACTATGCATATATGATAAACAGAGTAGAGCAGCAGTGTAAAAAGAGGGGTTGGGGGGGGGCACACAATGCAAATAGTCCGGGTAGCCATTTGATTACCTGTTCAGGAGTCTCATGGCTTGGGGGTAAAAACTGTTGAGAAGCCTTTTTTGTCCTAGACTTGGCACTCCGGTACCGCATGCCATGCTGTAGTAGAGAGAACAGTCTATGACTGGGGTGGCTGGGGTCTTTGACAATTTTTAGGGCCTTCCTCTGACACCACCTGGTGTAGAGGTCCTGGATGGAAGGCAGCTTAGCCTCAGTGATGTACTGGGCCGTACTTACTACCCTCTGTAGTGCCTTGCGGTCAGAGGCTGATCAGTTGCCGTACCAGGCATTGATGCTCTCGATGTTGCAGCTGTAGAACCTTTTGAGGATCTCAGGACCCATGCCAAATCTTTTTAGTTTCCTGAGGGGAATATGCTTTGTCGTGCCCTCTTCACAACTGTCTTGGTGTGTTTGGACCATTCTAGTTTGTTGTTGATGTGGACACCAAGGAACTTGAAGCTCTCAACCTGCTCTACTACAGCCCCGTCGATGAGAATGGGGGCGTTCTCGGTCCTCCTTTCCTTGTAGTCCACAATAATCTCCTTAGTCTTGGTTATGTTGAGGGATAGGTTGTTTTTCTGGCACCACCCAGCCAGGTCTCTGACTTCCTCCCTATAGGCTGTCTCGTCGTTGTCGGTGATCAGACCTACCACTGTTGTGTCATCTGCAAACTTAATGATTGTGTTGGAGTCGTGCCTGGCCATGCAGTACAGGAGAGGAGTACAGGAGGAGACTGAGCACGCACCCCTGGGGAGCTCCAGTGTTGAGGATCAGCGTGGCAGATGTGTTGCTACCTACCCTCACCACCTGGGGGCGGTCCGTCAGGAAGTCCAGGAACCAGTCACAGAGGGATGTGTTTAGTCCCAGGATCACTAGCTTAGTGATTAGCTTTGAGGGTACTATGGTGTTGAACGCTGAGCTGTTGTCAATGAATAGCAAAGGGCAGTGTGGAGTGCAATAGAGATGGTGCAATAGAGATGGCATCATCTGTGGATCTGTTTGGGCGGTATGCAAAATGGAGTGGGATCTAGGGTTTCTGGGATAATGGTGTTGATGTGAGCCATTACCAACCTTTCAAAGCACTTCATGGCTACAGACGTGAGTGCTACGGGTCTGTAGTCAATTAGGTAGGTTGGCTACGGAGAGCGTGATCACACAGTCACCTTGAACAGTTGATGCTCTCATGCATGCCTCAGTGTTGCTTGCCTCGAAGAGAGCATAGAAGTGATTTAGCTCGTCTGGTAGGCTCGTGTCCACAGGTGTGCTATAACTCTCATAGGATGTTAACTAGGCAGTGCTCATGGTTTCTGAGGAATGGTTGAAAGTGTAGATCCTGCTGAAAGTGGATTGTTTAGTACTGTAAAGCTCAAACATGAATGGAAGACCAACCATTAAAGTGATATCTGGAACGTTAGTATAATTTCAGCCAGTAGTTTTGAAAGTGGTGCTGGAGGCAAAACAGGTCCCTGTTTTTTGTACACTATAGTATGTCATCCAATTGGGTACTACATCTATTCCGTATGATATATTACGTCATAATTTTTTTAAAAATAAAATGTCATTTTTTTTGCAATTTCGCATATGTTTTCGAATACAAATCGTACAATATGTTACAAATGTGTTGTGCCTAAGATCCTGGGCTGCATCTGTAAGGTCCACACCTCAGCAGGAATTGAATTAGCATAATAAACAAATCCTCACAAATATCTGTCAGTTTAAGCTAGAAATATCTGATTTTAGCATTGGATGCGTCTCAATCCATCACATCCACCTACAGTATATGGAGACTGTTTAGTGCCAAAAATAAGGGCTTGAATATATATATAAAAAAAAACACATTTTTCCTGATCTTTCTTATATCTCTCAGATAATATTCTGCTGGGAGCTAACCAACCATGTTCAATGTTAGCTAGCTAACATTAGGCTCTAACTAGCCAAGCAAATGGTTCTGGGATACGAATAATAATGTTATACACTTTACGTTAGCTAGGGAGCCAGCCAGCTAACGTTAGCTAGCAAGCTAACAGTACATTTTAGCTTGAAATGAAACCACTTTCTGTCAAAACTTTAACCGTGTCATATGAAAAAGTCTAGCGTTAGCTAGGTACAATCTTACCCGTATACATCATGGATGATGGACGAGTCTCCATGTCACAGATGCCATGCCACGGTTGCCCTTAGTTTGAAGATGTAATCCAGAGACATGTGTTTTCTCCATCTCTTTAGCGATCATACTCTAATTCCACTGATTTCAAATATCGATCCTCCAGAAAGTGGAAAGCAACACTTATGCAGCTCCACTACACAATACATTTTTTAAAAGCCGCGTCGACAGGATTACCAACACAGACTGACCAGCTCAAATAGACAGAAGCCTTCCATTTGGCAGACCAATCTGAACTCCTCTCTCGGCATGTCCATCCCATCCATTGTCTCAGCAAATCATGGCTAATGGAAAGGTTGCTGACTTTTTCTGTGACTTAACCAACAAGGCTTGTAATTGAACAATTTTATTCGTATTTACAGATGGCATACAAGTTTGTTATTAATGTCTTGCGACTCCAAACCCGTATCCGGGAGCGTAATCAGAGCCTCAAGCTCATTACCATAACGCAACGTTTCCTATTCATGAAAATCGCAAATGAAATGAAATTAATATATTGAAACACAAGCTTAGCCTTTTGTTAACAACACTGTCATCTCAGATTTTCAAAATATGCTTTTCAACCAAAGCTACACAAGCATTTGTGTAAGAGTATTGATAGCCTAGCATAGCATTAAGCCTAGCATTCAGCAGGCAACATTTCACAAAAACAAGAAAAGCATTCAAATAAAATAATTTACCTTTGAAGAACTTCGGATGTTTTCAATGACGAGACTCTCAGTTAGATAGCAAATGTTCATTTTTTCCAAAATGATTATTTGTGTAGGAGAAATAGCTCCGTTTTGTTCAACACGTTTGGCTAAGAAAAAACGCTGAAAATGCAGTCACTACAACGCCAAACTTTTTTCCAAATTAGCTCCATAATATCGACAGAAACATGGCAAAATTCTAGTCGATGAAATATCATTAGTGGCAGTTGGTTTCTCATCAGAGGCAAACGGAAAAATACTGCAGCTGGAGATTACGCAATAATTGCGACGGAGGACACCAAGCGACCACCTGGTAGATGTAGTCTCTTATGGTCAATCTTCCAATGATATGCCTACAAATACGTCACAATGCTGCAGACACCTTGGGGAAAACGTGGAAAATGTAAGCTGACTCCTAGCTCCTCCACAGCCATATAAGGAGTCATTGCCATGAGGCGGTTTCAAAAAATGCGGCACTTCCTGATTGGATTTTTATCTTTTTTTTTTCTGTAACATCAGTTCTGTGGCACTCACAGACAATATCTTTGCAGTTTTGGAGTGTTTTCTTTCCAAAGCTGTCAATTATATGCATAGTCGAGCATCTTTTCATATCATATATCACATATCTTGTTTAAAACGGGAACATTTAAAACGGGAACGTTTTTCATCCAAAAATTAAAATAGCGCCTCCTAGTTATAAAAGGTTAAGGCACATGAAAGTGCACATGTTTCAGAAGACATTTCTGCCAAAAATACACATTTAGATTTTAAACAATTATAATAAACGACAAAGTGGCTCTTTTGTGAAATCGTGACTTGTGACATATGCCTAGTGTATGTCTAAGGTTTTAAACTGATCCAATGAACCTTTGAATTTCAGTTCATTTTTTTTTTTTTATCAAGACTGCCTCAAGACTCTCCTCAAACAATAGCATGGTATTCCTTTACTGTAATAGCTACAGTGCAGTTAGAATTTCATATTTCTGACATTATCAGATGTCTATGTCCTTGGAAATGTTCTTGTTACTTTCAACCTCATGCTAATTGTATTAGCCTACGTTAGCTCAACCGTCCCGTGGAAGGGACACCGATCCCGAATAAGTTCCATATAGCTTAGTATAACCCCCATCATCCATAAAATCATTCAGCAGTGTAACACACTATCCATAGTTTTCATACCAACCCTTGGCTGTTTGACAGAAGACCCCCGCCACCCTCTCTCTCCGACCCTCTCACTCTTGCAGGCGAATATGCCAGCTGCTAGTAGCCTTTGATTTCATCATGCCCCAGATCTGCACTGTAATGAGTGTGCAGGCCAATCAATAATTCACTGGAGTTGAATAAAAAGTGGGTGATCAGCATGTGTGTAGAAAGCAGAATGTAATCAGTGCCAATCAGGGGCCTGCATTCTGCATCCACCACGATCTTCCTCTATCTGTCTTTTTTTCCAGTGAATGACGACTGACTGCCATTCCCTGGCAAACTGTCAATTCTATTCAAAGTTTTGATTGCCCCAATTACCTCCATGTATGGACATGTGAAAGTCATGATTAAATTGCAGCAGTGTCTGTATCATCCATTCACATTGTCAGTAACAGCACAAAGCTGAACTGTGCTTTGGATTTCTGAGGCAGCTTATTCTCATTCCATTGTTGCTTACAAGCCACACGTATGACGTGACCAAAATCTGCCCAATGTTCCTCTGACATCGCTGCATCAGTGAACATGGACACAAGATATTTCAATTTCACAGGAGAGAAAAGGAAAACAAAACTGAAACCACTCACCTCGCCTGTCTCTCACAAAGCTGTGTTGTATTTGAAGAGATATCTCTGTTCTTGCCTCGTACAGGTATTATTTCAAAATAGCAAACAGGCAGTTTTACACATAGTCACACAGCTGCAGACCTCACCTTTTATGAACCTTCTTATGTCCAAGACATGTCTTCTATCTTCTATTCTATCTTGTATTTCCAGGTCGCAATTGTAAATGAGAACTTGTTCTCAACTTGCCTACCTGGTTAAATAAAGGTGAAATAAAAAAATTTAAAAATATCAATCCAATGGATGAGTCTGATGCTTGACCAATACCTTTATCAGTGAACATATGACATGCTGACCTGAAAACAACAGTTGTTGTTGTATACAAGTATATGTCATTACATGTTTACATCTTAGCTAGAACACAATGCTTTTCTGTTTTCCCTCCAGTGCCTCCTGAAGACCCAGTGATCAGTGGTGGTCCGGTGGTGAGCCTGAGAGCAGGAGATCCCCTAAACCTGACCTGCCACGCTGACAACGCCAAGCCAGCCGCATCAATCATCTGGATCCGCAATGGAGAGGTCCTCAATGGAGCCATGTACTCCAAGGTAAGCATCGAGGTGTGTAATACACAGTTTGTTTTTTAAGGTTGGAGGGAGGGTTGGGGTTTTTGAGGGTGAAGTGGCTAGACAGTTACCCATTCCTATAGATAGAAAGCAAAAGCCCTCATTCATTATTACCGGCAAAGTGAACTAAACACTATTTTCCTCCATGTAATAGGTTATGTCACTCATCAAATTCCAGTTGACAATCCTTTCCTTGAAGTTTGTTGTGAATAGCCACTAAGGGCTCCTGACTGGTGCAGTGGTCTAAGACACTGCATCTCAGTGCAAGAGGCATCACTGCAGTACCTGGTTCAAATCCAAACTGCTTCACATCTGGCTGTGATTGGGAGTCACATAGGGTGGCGTACAATTTTCCCAATGTTGTCTGTGTTTGGCTGGGTTAGGTCATCATTGTAAATAAGAATGTGTTCTTAACTGAGTTGCCTAGTAAAATAAAAAGCACTAGCCATATGTGATGGGTGATTACTTGTGCCATCTGTAAACTGTGTCTCAGCATTCAGCCAAGTTTGATTGGAATAAAATATCCTGAAAATCTAAGGTCTTCCCTGGGATATCTAAAGGATGTTTTTCCTCTTCGCCCAGCTAATGGTTCTACTCAATCAAGCAGATTGTGGACGATAAGAATGGAAGTTGCTGACTCTGGAGTATCTTCGCTGTCTCCTAGGTGCCCTGCTTCTCTCTTTTCAGTGGCAGGATCCATAAAGAGATCCGTTCGGTCCCTTTTCTGTTGGAGAAGCCATCCCTGATCCCTGCCAACCAACCCTAGCCTTCAACTCAACCATCATTCCACCACACGTAATGCCACACAACACTGCCATCGGACCTCTTTCTGGCACTCCAATGACACTAACTCGCAGGCTAAACTTGTAATGAACCCCACTGTGTGAGTTTCCATATAGACGAGGAGAGTGAGCGGGCACCAACTCTCTCTCCGCTGTCTCATCCCATTATCAACTTTTTCCAAAGAGCAGATAAATTCTATTGATTGGGCTGGGATACGGCATAAGCAATTTGAATAAAACGATTGCCGGAGGTGGCGTTTGCTAATAGTAGGGGGATAGCGTGCTTCCTGCCTGCACTTCCTCTTTCTGAAACAGCAGCAGCAGCGATGTGGGGACATTGTAGCCCAGCTGATGGATGGCAGCAGCAGCTGAGCCATGCAGTCTCTAGACACAGCCCTCCTTCATATCACTACCATTAAAAAGAAATGTGTTCAATTAGAAGCGGATGATTGTCTCCTGAAAAATTAAGCTTTTGAGAGGATGATTGGCCGTCCTGCCTCGCCCCACGCCTCGCTCCACACCCCACAGATGATGGGAGGTAATGTGGCCAGATGTGCCAGAGTGAGATGGGAGTTTCCTGGTGATGGCTTCCCAAGATGGCTTTGACCCCCATAGGTCCCTCAATATCCAAATGGATCAATTATCTACCATTTACCTTTCATTAAGGTGTTACTTTGTGGTAAGTTATTGGATTGATATGATCATACTGTATGAAGCAGTTATTAAAAATATCTGGTTATACTGCATGTGAATGGGATTGAGTATGGGCTTGACCTGGTACCTACGAATGAACATTGTTGTACTCGTTGCATACGTTGTGGGGAGGCCTAGTAGAAGCTTCAGATGGTGGAAACATATCTAAACCCTAACACTCCTCGATTCCCACGGGGGACTAGTCCCACGGGGGACTAGTACTAAAATGTAGAAACATGAATGCACTCACTACTGTGTGTTTCTCTGGATAAGAGTGTCTGCTAAATGACTAAAATGTATCATGTAAATGTAAACACAAACTACATTTCAGTCAGTTCCTCATGGATGGACTGGTGAAAAACACAAGGAGTATAACAGTAGGAACAGCCACAGGAATGAGGGAATCTATTGCTCTGTGAAACATTCAAATGCATGACACAAAAAAGGAAGTTCTGCTTATCGTCCCTCTCTTCCTCCACAGATAAGTTTCCCTGCTCATTCCTCTTCTACTCCCCCACAAACCTTCAAAGACGCTTCTTTATCTGTCCTTCAATTTCATTATTTTCCACCCAACCTTCATCTCAGCAAAGTTTTCTGTATAATTAGAGAGATTTCCTTTTAAAAGGTAATGCTCACCACCAAGTGAGGCGGGGGGAAATCATCCCGGGGAAAAGAAGCTAATTAACTTTAGAGAGTGTATTATACATGTCACATTTTTCACAGTCAAGAGACAGAGTTCCCAGTAGTTGATCTGCATATTAATCTATAATACCCCTTATTTTTTCCAGTATTTCTATATTACTCGCTACATTTAACCTGTTTCAAATCATTAAAAAACGATCAGTCTCTCTCTCTCTTCCATTGTTTTTCTCTCTTGTCAATGTAATTAACCCCACTAGCTTTGTGAAAGATACATTTAAACTAGGCCTTAGGTGCACTAAAAGAGTAATATAATTAATATTGTTTAACAGAATTGTAGAAAATATCTGTCTTTCAGGTAGTAGGATTAGATAAGTTAATCAAAGAAGACCTCTTTAATCCCATGACCAGAACAATTATGTAGATATATTATTTTCTCTTTTGTAGAAATAGGGAGTACAAAGCTTATGCAACATATCTTATTCCTAAGTTAAATTAATATCCAGTATTGAGATTTGAAATGAGCTTCTGGTGTGGTCTGCAATTAAACAAATGCTGATTTAATTTAACCTGGAGCTACTTTTCAAGTTTGGACATATCAAAGGCTCGTTAGATTAACAGCAGAATATTCATGTCAGCCAAATTATTAGACATCCCTCTGAGCCTCCCTTCATATTCACTCTCACTGGGATTCTAACCTAAACTAATCAAGGAATTTCAGACATGCCTGCAAGGTGAAAACTGTCCATCTTTTATTTGCATAAGCCTTCCTGTTAATTGTAATAAACAGAAAAACAATTAGTGTAAAGGTTAGGTAAAAACAATATACAGCCTGTCATAATTTGATTATTTACTACAAAACTTGCAGGTATTCCTGAAAAATCAAAAAGCTCCATATTTATCAGTAGAAATGTAACCAGCATTATCACTATACTATAGGTGTCACGTTCTGACCTTAGTTCTGTTATTTTATTCTTTGTTTTAGTATGGTCAGGACGTGAGTTGGGGTGGGCAGTCTATGTTTGTTTTTCTATGTTGGTTTTTGTGTTCGGCCTAGTATGGTGTCGTTAGTTGTCTCTGATTGAGAATCATGCTTAGGTAGCCTGGGTTTCACGTTTGGTTTGTGGGTGTTTGTTTCCGTGTGAGTGTTTTGGGCCACACGGTACTGTTTCGGTTTTCGTTTTGTTCACATCGTTTATTGTTTTGTATTTCAGTGTTCAGTTCGTTTTGAATAAATGATCATGAACACTTACCACGCTGCGCTTTGGTCCGATCTTTCTTCCACCTCTGAGTGCCGTTACAATAGGTTCTCCCATATTCACTCAATATGACCTTCTACTGTCTCTGCCCCCTTATCCCATATCTTGAAGAGCAACTTTCACTTTCTCATTCTCCATTTTTCAGTTACTTTTTTAACTTGGGAAAGGTATTCTCCTCACATGCTCCAGGCAGTGATATGAGAAATCATCAATTTGTAATTCGGGCTATTTTAAAACAGCTAGTGCTTGGGTGTTGAGTTCTATACTGTAGCTGGGCCTGTACAAGATGAATGACTTCAGACAGGTCCAGAGCTATGAGAGAAACAATCCTGATGGTGTCAGAAAGGATATTACATTGACACATCCCACTGTTGACAGATAATATGTTCTACTTTAGGGGTGAGTGCCAGGCCTTTTGTAGCCTGGTTAGATCTGAGAAGAACAATATATGTACAGTATCTTTACGCTATTTTGCGCATTCCTTACATACATATTATTTCACTCCAAGACAATAGTATTTTTTCTTGGCTAGGTACAGGTAACACTTGAGTAAATGAGGGATACAAATTATATTGAAAACAGGTGCTTCCACACAGGTGTAGTTCCTGAGTTAATAAAGCAATTAACATCCCATCATGCTTAGGGTCATGTATAAAAATGCTGGGCAGTCCGTTATTTCGGCCATTATGGCTATGCTCCCATAGGATGACAATGCCCCCGTCGACAGGGCATGAGTGGAGAATGATTAGTTTGTTGAGCATGAAAATGATGTAAACCATATGCTATGGAAATCTCAGTCACCAGATCTCAACCCACTTATTTGAGATTCTGGAGCAGAGCCCGAGACAGTGTTTTTCACCACCATCAACAAAACACCAAATTATGGAATTTCTTGTAGAAGAATGGTGTCGTATCCCTCCAATAGAGTTCCAGACGCTTGTCGAATCCATGCCAAGGTGCAAGGAAGCTGTTCTGGCTCGTGGTGGCCCAACGCCCCATTAAGACATTTTGGTAGTTTCCTGTATTTCTTAAGACTTATAGTCATTGACTGGAGAAAGCAGAAAAGTAAGATGGTGAAAAGGCATACATGTACAGTATGTAAAAACCTCCAAACTAATATAATGCAAGGTTCCTTAACACTTTAATATGCAGTCAGTGTGTGGCATATTTGCTGGGTTTCTGCTATTATGTGGCAACCTGTCAATAACTTTCATTGTGACATGCCTTAATATCTAAGGGTTATTGCTGTTAAATATATATATTGTCACCTTTGGCGAACTTACAGAGATGATTATATACAAGGACTTGTGGAGAGCCTGTTTCAGAGGGTAGCTGTCAACTTTCCTCCCACGTGAGTCATAACCTTGGTTTGAAAAGTACATAAAGTACATCCTCAAAGGAAGTTCTCATCAGAGCTCCTCATAGTGCTGCTGTAAATAAAGGGTTTCATCACAACCTATTTGTTTGTGAATTGAGTAATTAAATTGTGAATAAACTGTAGAAAAATTGCAGAGGAGCATTTTGTTTTGCGGTTATAGTGGGACACACACACACACACACACACACACACACACACACACACACACACACACACACACACAAAGCATCAAAGGAGATAATATAATGAAGAGCAACATGTCCTAACTTGGCCTTTGCCTGACATGTCCTCTATAGCTGGACCTCTATAAGTGAAAATAAAACCGATTTCTTTGCTCATATCATAGTGTGGAACCGGCAGAGCCAAGAAAATTATTTGATATTGGAAGAGATTCTACTGTGAATCCCAGTAGTTTATTTGTAAAGCTAACCCAGGGGTCGTGTAATGGACAGTATCTTTGTATAGAGCACCAACAGAGTATTATTTGAAGCAGTATCAGTCTTGGCTTTGTGGTTGGCCACACAGTGCCCCTGGCATGGCCAATTTGTTCTGGTGGGTGAGCGTGCACTGCGGCATGGTGGTTATAGGGCACCCACAGTCCTCCCTGAGCACCAGGCAAGGCAGAATTGTACCGGGCAGCCAGATGGCTTTCACAATGCGAGTAGGGCTGCAGCTCAGAGGATGAGCACTGAAAAGAAGATTGATTTCCTTTGTGGTGTATGACAAGCCATGCGCCAGAGCACAACTCTCCAGTCACACAAAAGAGGGTCAAAAACAGATTTATTTTCTCGGATCAATCAGCCTTCGAGCAAGACTACAGGCTTGAGCATGCCAGGGGTTTACTTGTCTGTGTTGTCCACAGGGGCATCCAGGGCATTCAGGTGAATTGCTGCATTTGCGTTCCAGGCCTTGAGTTTAGATTTATGGTGTTATTCAGAATGTTCCACTCTCTCCACTACCACGTCATCGGTGAACTCTAAACTCTTTCCTTTTCTCTTTTCCTCTCAGACACTACTTCGTGATGGAAGGAGGGAGAGTACGGTTAGCACCCTCTACCTGTCTGCATCCAACATCGAGACAGGCCAGCAGATCATCTGTCGAGCATCTAACAAGGCTGTGCCCAACGGCAAAGAGACCAGCGTCAACATCGACATCCAGCGTGAGTTTCCCCTCCTCTAAGGCCTATAACCTGGTCCCTGACAAAATGTTAGTGTGCCCCAGGGTATTTCCCACCACAGTATCAGCCCCTGACTCGATGGATAATATGTTTCTCTATGTTTACCATTTCTACTTGAAAGAGGTATTTTTTAGCACAAAGAGGCCATTTTGACAGTTGCAGTTATAAACATCTAGATTCATTGGAATAAGCTCTGATGCATATGCTTAATTGGTTTTGCATTTGTTGTGTGGGTTGGTATGAGATCACCTTGTTGTTTCCAGTGATGAAATATCACTAGACCCGTCTGTCTTAAGTGAATGGGATTTTTTCTTTGCTCCAACAATCTTTCCGCGACATTGTGCACATATCCCTGGCTCTTTTATTTCCTCTCCTATGCTACAAATCTTTATGATGAGAGCATGCACAATTCCTCTCCAAAATAGGAAAAGTAAGCCCAGCGTGTAAAACACATTGAGCTTCAATTGTCAGAGAATCTTTTTCGATCAAGAACTATTCACAGTACGAGTTTGATTCTGAACAAAGGGATTTCGCATCAGCCCCCTTCAACACCATTAAGTAAGACTAATAAAGCAGAAAATGCTATTTAGAGATCCATTACAAGTGACGGCTCCATTCTTTTCATTGTGTACACCACGAGAGGCGCATTCCGGCTCAATGCCAGCATGCAGGCGAATGGAGGCGCCAGGATACAAATGATTAACAGTTGTTGGTGTTTGCATCACTCGCAGTTTGTTCTAATGTTTTTGTCATGCAAAGTGAGAGGAAGTGTGGTGTGATTGCGTGAAACGGAGAGTAGTGAGGAGCTATGTTACAATGGCTCTTCCCTCCACGCTCCAAACGGGGTTCCTGTGGTCGTGACACAAGGCTTAACAATGGGAAGGAGTAGTTGCTAACAAATAATCCCGGAAAACGATCTTTGCAACTTGCAAAACTGGGGCTTCGACTACAGCTTTTCACAGGGTGAAGAACAAATGAGTGTGAGCAAGAGGAAATTGACTACCGTCATGTTGCGTCCCACTCACCTTTTGTGTTACCCCAGGCCTCTCACTCACCTTCTGCCACTCTCCACCTCCACCTCCACTCTTGGCATGTGGACAGGTAGCGAGGCTGGTGTTCCTCACCTCTGTCTCCGGTGCTCACGCTGAAATCCACACTAATTAAGCCACACAAGAAATAAAAGGCACGTTTGAGTCATTGGTGCAATTGAATAACTTCCGATGCTGACTCATTTGATTATTGGGTTCATGCCTCGGCGACTGGGTATGAAACGCTCAAAATACACTGTTGAAAATATCATTCAGAGGAACATGAGAACGATGAATACAAAGCTTGTGTGCAATGAAATACATATTAGGAGGTGGATGGTGAAAGTTTAAACACTTGCTAGAGCTTATAGAATTAGATTCCAATGAGCATTTATAGACAGCCTGAAGACCACGTGAGTGTGAATACAGACAAATCATTTTCTAATAGAGGAAGTGTGCAAAGAGAGGTATCCATCTGGTTTCCAATTGCTACAAGAGAAAACGGGTGTTGAATGAATAAATGATGGAGCGATTGGCTAGGGAGAGAGAGGTAGACATGCACCCTCTTTCCCCCCAAACCTCCCGTTGACAGAGTAGTCACCACAGAGGTCCTGTTCACCTCTCTACAGGGGTGCAGTGTGTAGGACAGGGGGCAGTAAATATTGATGAGAGACAGCTGTCTGCTCACAGAACATGGAAGTACCCGGGGGAGTGAAATAGTGGAGAAAGGACCTAAATAAATACCTTTCACACCGAAATAGACACACAGAAATGTAAGACTAAGTCAAGCCATTTTGCAGGAGGATGCAAATTCCAAATGATTATTTGTTGGCCCCCACCCAGTACCACCAGATCAAGGCTAAGCTAAGAGAATACATGACCATGTTCCCTTCAACTCTTGAGGGTTGCTTTAAACTCTTCTCAAAGCAAATATTCCATTGGGCCACACACAACATTCAGGCCTGAATGGCTAATTTAGTAGTACAATTGCCGTGTTACCGAAACAAACTCAAGATGAAAAGCGTGGAATAACATACATTACAGCCATTTGTGTAGTCCATGTCAAGTACTAAGAAAAAATCTATGCTTGTTGCCTTTGTGTGTTGTATCTCATATGTTATGACTGGTGAACAAGTGAGCACTTGAGTGCGTGTGTCTCCACGTATTAATTTTTGTGATTGTCTCCGTTCCCTTCATTTAAATTTGATTAATTGGATCTATGTGATAATGTCAGCTACAACAAAAGTAATACTTGTTTTCATAGTTTTAACTCTGTGGATAACTTTTATTTTGGCCACCTTTCCCTTTTAAAAGCCTTAACTCTCTCAGTCTAATTTTGAGTAATCTAAACATTACCCCAAAACTTTACTGCACAGCGTAAGCCTGTGTCAAATCCAATACATTTTTGGGCACTATTTCCCTTTATCACTTTAATGTGCTTGTGAATTACATTGGCCTCAGCATTTTCAGCTCAACACAAGTTCATACAGAGTTATCTGACCTGGAGGGTAAGCATATTAGTATCTAAACATGCAGGAGACAGGAGGCAGGATGAGTTCAGGACCATGTACAGAGTGCAGACTTTAGTTGTGCGAGTGAGTACATTAGCTCAGTGTAATTATTTGATAGCAGAGAGTTAGCCCATGGTTCTCTCTTAACTACACCATGACTTTGGGCATTCTTTATATTGTGCTCTGTAGACTTTTTTAGGGTAGGGCAAAGCCTGAAAATCACATCCTCCAACTCTGAACCAAAGACACCATATAGCGAGCCTCATGATAATATCTTCAGCATGGCTGGCTATGTGTTTATCTGTCTGTTGAGCTGCGTCCAACATGTGTGAACGGCATCCCACACACAAGGGGTGGGGTGAGGGTTAAGGCTAACGCGTTTGCATTGCAAATAAGTCGAGCAACGGCAAGGTAATGCCATTTGTTGAGACTAATCAATAGAAAACATGCAGATGTGTGGTGGGGGAGGATTTGTGTTTGTTACCCAGCTCCTCTTCATGCTCTCGTTGCCTAATCGAGCACATAATGACAAATTGATCTGGAAAAAAGAGAGGGAAACATGGGCCGCTAGTTCGAGTATGCCAGAGGTGTAATGATTTTATCATAAGGACTACAATTGGGAGCAGTGGCTCAATCTGGATTCACTGTATTGTTACTTTCATGTAAGGTTTTGAATGGAAATCAGTAGCATCTGTACCATCACTCAACTAAGCTATGCCCACCAGCCTCCACTGTTTTCTCTTCAAACTTTTGAAAGTAAACCATGTGTCGGATCTACTGTTGAACCTTCCAGGTATACTTGAAAATGTAAAAAGCCCAAACATATGGCCTACAGTCAGAATGGCAAAACATATGCCTGCATTGTGTGAGTGGGTAAATAAATGCATGGTGTTGGCTTTGTGTGTTAGTCAAGCTGTGAACCTGCAGTTGTCTGCCCCTGTGTGCCCGCCTCCAGTAATACACTGGGCCAACCAGCAAGCTGCATCAATATCCGTATTGCTATGGATATGCCACTGCCCTAGTTGTGAATAAACAGACTCCCCATCAGAACCAGCCGTTGCTCCTGGAGGCTTATCCTCATGGAGGAACAGCTGTGCACCCAAAGAGAGTTGAAATTGAGCTTTAAGAAAGGGAAGAAAGCAATTTACGTTGGCACCATCTCTGGGAAATCTAGAGAAGTTGGCTGATTGTTCAAAAACGCCATCTGCTCCTTTCTTTGAACTTCCGATCAAAAGCTGTCAGCAAACTACACTGTCTTCCTCTTTTTTTAGCCATGCTGTTGTTGTCACCACCACTGCCATCATTACCAGCGCTGCTATTCCCAGCTCCCCTCCCACCATCTCCATTTCACTCTCACGATGAATCTAACTTAGCGGCCCTGCATTTTGATGGGCCTGTCGCGTGAAGCCTCAAATGAGCTCACTCCCACTCATGCATTTATACATCAAAGTGACAAACAGACTTCTTTATTAAGTGGCTGTGTCTGTCTGCATGAGGGTCAGGGGGCGACAAATTGGCATCCAGAGATCCCATCCCAGAGTCCCTCTCATCGGGTGTTTTGGCGGCCGTCACTCCCTTCCCCTGTTCTCCAAGGACAGAGCTTTCCAAGCAGAAGAGCCAAGTCACTCATCTTATTCACTTACAAAATACATAATGGCATCATGCCTCAACGTCTCATAAGCGAGAGACAGTCGGGTGCTTCTCTCATTCAGGGAGGGTCAGTCTTCACAGGATGATTGACTTGAAAGAACTACCAATCAGTAATAAAATAGACAGCATTGGGCCAAGATGCCCTCAGACCTCACTAGCAGCTGAACATTTTTAGTTTGGTATTACAGAGTCTAAGCATGCTATCAGGATAATGTTGGCAAGGTAGTAGGCCCATGGAAAAGCTCCCACCACAAAGCAAAGTAGCAGGGTAGACTGCCACCACCTCTACATCTGCCATTCTGCCTCTCTGCAGTTCCCTCTGCCTGCCAATTTGTCCTCCTAATTAGCTGGTCTTCCAGGATCCAGCATGTTGTTCCTACCTTCATTGGCCTGCAGGAGACCTGGCACGGGTGTGCGGGTTGTTGTGTGTTTGTAAGGGGGCATAGTGTCCCAAAAAGTCAAGGAAGCAGATGAGGGGTAAGCATGGCACCTGGACCACCCTCCCTCTTGGGTGCAGTGGCAGCTGAGCTTGCATAGAGCAGCTGCACAGTGTATTTCCCCTCCATACACACGCACACACACACACACACACACACACGGATGTATGCACACTTGCACGCAAGAACAAACACACACACACACACACACACACAGAGGGATGTATGCACACTTGCGCACAAGAACACACACACACACGGAAACACACACACATCAAGGTCCTGTGTGGCTCAGTTGGTAGAGCATGACGCTTGCAATGTCAGGGTTGTGGGTTTGATTCCCATGGGGGACCAGTAAGGAAAAGCAGGCACTCACTACTGTAAGTTGCTCAGGATAAGAGTGTCTTCTAAATGACTGAAATGTAATCTTCTTCTTACAACATTGGGAGGATTGGGCTGAGCAACAGCAATCTAAGTGTTCTCTCTGCTAGTGGCTGTGACACTGTAATCGCTGAATCCAAACAACTGGGCCCCTGGATGCTACATTAGTGTAATTGCACATGGAGACAGGACACCATCCAAATAGATGTTTGCTGCACCTGCACCAAACGCACTCTAACCCCTGGGATCTCCCTATTTCTCTCCATGATAAATCAACTGCCATTTCTGCTACTTTGCTGATGTGCCTAAGGCTCTCCAAATGACATAACGACAGATGTGTAATTATTCTACTTTCTCAAAGTTTAAAGCTAGGGAGGTCTAAGGTCTGGAGAGTCTTTGGACCTTTCCAGTTTGAAATAATGATGTTGTAACATCTCGCTACACATTTCTATCATTCCTCATTCATGTATTCGTCTGTAGGCTGTAGGGTCAAGCCAAACGTATCATTGGAAACAACATCATGCCGTGGCAACTGCAATCATAATTCTGCAGATTTATTTTAGAAATAAAGTAGTCAAAAGTTGACTTTATGTATCGTGAATGATGGTGAGTGAGAAAGTTACACAAGGTCAAAGATCATGTTAGCATGCTTTGGGGGTGTGTTCTTTGACCCTCAAAAACTTCCTCACTCATAATTTCAGAATTCATTCAGGATTATCTGTAGTCATGGTAGCATCCACATTAATGTAGAAGTGTTTAGAAACATATTCTATTCTTATTTACAATAAAAGTCTCTCCAAAATGACACAATACCTTATAACATTCATTTTCTATTGGGCACAAAGTATGCTACAGTATGGACATGGGACCAAATACTAAACTCCTTAGGGGTGTCAATAAATTTGACCTCTACCTTTTTGAGAAAAAAAATCCCTTGTTAAACAAAATCTCTTTCTCTGAGCAATTCTATGTATAAAATAATATAATTTCCCGCTTTTATTGGCAAACAATAGAGCTCCGTATTATGAATTCTTAATTTTATACAGTCATTATTGCTCATCTTTATCAAGGGTGTCAATCATTTTGAAACCCACTGTATGTAGATATGATTAGTCATATAATTTATGGATATGCACTCATAGAAAGCTTCCCTCTAGCTTCCATGCCACCCTCTTTCCCAGCAGAGTTAGATTTCATCAAGCAAAGTTGAATCAAGGACTTGATTGAATTAAAAGCAATCTACATAAGATAGATATGGAAACGGCTTGGACAGTTGCCACAGTAGACGTTAAAAGGCAGTAGTCCATTTGGATTGAAGCAGCGGACATAGAGAAATGCGAGAGGGGCCATGCTCGTTGCTGCCGTGTTCCATTAGTGATATCAGACAACCTTTGAGTCTCCCCATGACGTTCAGCGATGGGGCTTATACTGAAAGACCATTGTTTTTTTAATCACTCAGACTGCCAGTGTTTGATGAGGCTTTTTGTCCCCCAAAACCCTTTACATACTTTACAGGCTATACCATTGGCCCTTTCATCAATGCTGGACATTGAAAAAGCTTGCCTCATTTGAAATGTTTAATCTGAACATAAAGGAGGACCAAAGTGGAGGATTAACCATTTGCCTTCAGAAATGAAAACAGATTCAAACGTATTTTCAAAAAGAATGCTATACCTTTGTCATTTAGATACATTTAATTGCTGTTTATTGAATTAACATAATCTATGTGTTTGCTATTTTAAGAGCAGTTTTAATTGTGTCTCAGTGTTTATTCATTTTTGCAATTATAATGGAGTGCTTAGCAGGCAAATCACTGTTTCTATTAATCCTATTCTTTCAATTCGCCAATTACTGAAAAACTCATTATCAAGAGTTGCACTATTTGCTTTGATTTCATGTGTTTTTCTGCTATTTAATATCTCTAATGAAGAAAAAAATAAGTATAGGTAGTGTATTTCTGCACCTGTGGAAATATATCGCAACACAAGTTACTGTAGGGGAAATATGCTGGTCTATGTTCAATTAAAATGGCAAGCACGTTTCTGCAACCGCCCTAGATTACTGTAAGGCTGTTACGGGGGTCTTTTCTAATTGGTTGTCTGTCTCTGGTGTGTGTCCATTCAGATTTGCCACTTGTCAATCTGTCAGTGGAGCCTCAGCCCATTCTGGAAGGAAACCTGGTTAAGTTCCACTGCTCAGCCAAGGCTAACCCACCCGTCACACTGTACAGGTAAGATGACCAACAGTTGAAGTCGGAAGTTTACATACACCGTAGGCAAGTACATTTAAACTCAGTTGTTCACAATTCCTGACAATTCCTAGTAAAAAGTCTCTGTTTTAGGTCAGTTAGGATCACCACTTTATTTTTTAAGAATGTGAAATGTCAGAATAATAGTAGAGATAATTTATTATTTCAGCTTTTATTTCTTTCATCACATTCTCAGTGGGTCAGAAGTTTACATGATACCAAATACTAACTGAGTGTATTGTCCTAAAATTGTTTAACTTGGGTCAAACATTTTGGGTAGCCTTCCACACGCTTCCCACAATAATGTGGGTGAATGTTGGCCCATTCCTCCTGACAGAGCTGGTGTGAGTCAGGTTTGTAGGCCTCTTTGCTCGCACATGCTTTTTCAGTTCTGTCCACACATTTTCTATAGGATTGAGGTCAGGGCTTTGTGATGGCCACTGCAATACCTTGACTTTGTTGTCAGGTTATGTCTATATAGGACTCGTTAAACTGTGGATATAGATACTTGTGTACCTGTTTCCTCCAGCATCTTCACAAGGTCCTTTGCTGTTGTTCTGGGATTGATTTGCACTTTTCGCACCAAAGTACGTTCATCTCAAGTAGACAGAACGCGTCTCCTTCCTGAGTGGTATGACGGCTGCGTGGTCCAAATGTGTTTATACTTGCGTACTATTGTTTGTACAGATGAACGTGGTACCTTCAGGTGTATGGAAATTGCTCCCAAGGATGAATCAGAAGCTTCTAAAGCCATGAGATCGTTTTCTGGAATTTTCCAAGCTGTTTAAAGGCACAGTCAATTTAGTGTATGAAAACTTCTGACCCACTGAAATTGTGATACAATGAGTTATAACTGTAATAATCTGTCTGTAAACAATTGTTGGAAAAATACTTGTGTCATGCGCAAAGTAGATGTCCTAACCGACTTGCCAAAACTATAGTTTGTTAACAATAAATTTGTGGAGTGGTTGTAAAACAAGTTTTAATGACTCCAACCTAAATGTATGTAAACTTCTGATTTCAACTCTACTTATACTGTACATGCACAACTAATGTCTGTCTGTCTGTCTCCACCCCTCTCTTATGATTGTCTGTATCAGATTATTTTCACTCTGAACTTGGTTCCTTGAGAAGACTTTGAACATGCTGTCTGGGAATTTTACTCTAAACTCCATTAGTAGTCTCTAAATGAGAAATGTATCATAGAAAATGAGTTGTGGGCCAGACATCCTGCATTATGCAATACCCCATAATGAGAAAGAAAAACACTGAAACAAACGTCATATGATATACAAAGGTCCTCTCTGATAGATGTTGCTTATAGCAACACTTCAGTGTTGATGGTATTAATCACTGTCAGATAATTCTTATCATGCCATGACACTATTAAATCTCTCGTCGATTTGGAAAATATTCACAGAGAGCTATACCGAGGAAAATCTAATGACACATGTCTGTTGAAATTACTTCCCAGTCATGTACTTAGAGGCTAATGAATGCATTGACTTGCATGGCTTTTGTTTTGAGATATGTTGTCTATATACCCTGAAGATAGATACACTATGGGTAGTGGGAGAACAGCTGGTATTGTGTTGTATCTGATGAGGTTGTCAAGGTTACAAGGTCTCATGTTAAAAGGGCGACATGTGAGTCAGAGTACTGAAGGAGGGCTAGTGGACATTTGTGTGGAAGGAGTGGGTTGATCTTCTGAACCTACGCTGAACCCATGTCTTATTCTATTTCGCAACACTTTTTGAATTCTGCCTGACAACTGCAAGCACACATTAAGAGACTTGATTTGGAGCACTGAGTTTTTCAATTCTCACAAGAAACATGAGATAGAAGTTATTTACTCTCATGAAATCTCACTTAGTGCTTGAAGGGGTGTAATGCCAAGGTGATTTGTCAAGACATGATTTTCTGTGTGGGTTTTAAAACCAAGGGAAGAATAAGTGGAACAAAATCAATAGCGAAGGGAATTACCTGGCCGACACTGAGCATGAAGCTGTATTGGGAAATGAAATGGATCTACAACACACTCACAGGTGGCAAAACAGAGACATTCCTTTGATGGATTCTGCCCTTTAAAAACCAGATATCAAAGCAAACAAGACTCGTGTTTGACTGTACAGCTATACACCAAAGGCAGGTCTTCTGCTACCATCACTGTGGAAATCAGGCTCTATTGTAGTGGGACCCAGATCATGTCTACATTGAGACGACTTTTCCTTTGGCATGGAAAACCATTGGAGAATGGATTGAAAGAAGGAGAGGGGTAGAACTTCAGGCTGAAATAGGCACTCTCTAGAAGGATTTCACTAGTGTTAGGATCCAATACCACTTTGAGTTGAGTCAATTTGCATCTGAACCCACACTTCACTTCTGTTCGGAGGACTGTGAAATATATAACCTTTTTCTAATATGCAACAGTGCAGATTAATTTCTGATTCATTTTAGCACATGTTCTCATGAAGAACAATAGGTTATTTCATCTCCAGTCTGCCTCAGTCCACACGGGGGAGTGTTGGACTGTTTCTGTCTCCCAGGGAGAGCTCTCAACTGGGGAGTTGACTGAGGAGAACCCCCCTTGTCCCCCGGAGAGAGTTACAGCAGTGCAGAGCAGGAAGCTAGCGGTGTGGTGTGACCGTTAGTCAGCTCTAATACACCCTGTCTCTGGAGATCAGATATGGAACAAGGACAGGGCAGGCCTGATGATGGCCTCTCTGCCAATCTCCCCAGCCCGCCACTCTGCCATCCCATTCTCCACTTCAATAAGCACTTCACACACAGACAGAGCCAAGATAGCAGAGGAGGAGTCAATGACATGGTGATTTCTATTCTCCATGATCTGCTGTGATTGGCCGGTCTAAGAATCTTGCTTACAAAAGAGAATGGAGAGCACTAACCCTGAGACAGATATCTCTTAGGCAGAGCCAGAACTCTATCTCCTGGGGGGAGAACATGTGTCTCAGGGATAGTGCTGAGTAGAGTATAGGTAGTGACCTAACGTAGCAGGCATAGAAAGACGCCTGAGCGGAGTTCCCATTTATATTTTCCAGGGAAATGGAAGTTAGGTTTAAAATACTGTATCTCTGAAGACCGGATGTTAATGTTTTTTGGCGAATCCGCATATTCTAGATATGGAGGGAAGTACTGCTGGAAGTTTGTGTTTTGATCTGAGTGTGTTGGTGTGAATAGAGGAAACGTAAAACAATAGAGCTGTTATGGAATCTTCATTACCTAATGGAAGCAGAAGGGGCAATCAAAATACATCATATTCAACGCCATGGTGATAAATATACAAAGTCTTTTTTTTCGCTACTCAAAGCAGAGGAGCTCCAGAGAGGGACACGACAGAAGAGGAGTTTCAGGTCCCTCGTCTGTGCATTCTACCACGCGACAACAAACACATCCCTCTCCACACCCACCAAACACCATCACCAATTCTCCCCCCAGTTTAATAATTACGATGTTGTTTGTCAGTTCTATCATCCATCTTTTCCTAGTCTGTGTCTCTGAGGCAGCTAATGAAGAAGTTTTACATCATGTCATTTTCCGTCAAGTTGTCTGTGGGCACCGCCACTGTTTGTTTTCCCCTGTGACTGGCTTTGTGCCACCCAGTGCATCCAGTCGACGAGGAGGACAGCGAGAGAGAAAAAAACAACAAAGCAACAGGCAAAGCAAATGAAATCCATCTTTTCTACACTGCTGGCATAAACACTTTGGCTGTACACACTATCTTGACTGGTGCCATGCCACTAATGCCAGTAATGTTTTAAAAATATACATACAGTGCAAGTCAAAAGATTTGACACACCAACAAATCAAGAGTTTTTCTCGATTTTCACTATTTTCTACTCATTCAAGGGTTTTTCTTTATTTTACTATTTTCTACATTGTAGAATAATAGTGAAGACATCAAAACTATGAAATAATACATACGGAATCATGTAGTAAACAAAAGTGTTAAACAAATCAAAATATATTGTATATTTTATATTCTTCAAAGTAGCCACTCTTTGCCTTGATGACAGCTTTGCACACTTAGCAATCTCTCAACCAGCTTCACCTGGAATGCTTTTCCAACAGTCTTGAATGAGTTTCCACATATGCTTAGCACTTGTTGGCTGCTTTTTCTTCCCTCTGCGGTACAACTCATCCCAAACCATCTCAATTGGGTTGAGGTCGGGTGAATGTGAAGGCCAGGTCATCTGATGCAGCACTCCATCACCCACCTTCTTGGTCAAAAAGCCTTAACACAGCCTGGTGGTGTGTTGGTTCATTGTCCTGTTGAAAAACAAATGAAATTCCCACTAAGCGCAAAACAGATGGGATGGTGTATCGCTGCAGAATGCTGTGGTAGCCATGCTGGTTAAGTGTGCCTTGAATTCTAAATAAATCATAGACAGTGTCACCAGCAAAGTAAACACACACCATCACACCTCCTCGTCCATGCTTCACGGTGGGAACCACACACACGGAGATCATCCGTTCACCTACTCAGCGTCTCACAAAGACATGGCCGTTGGAACCATATATCGCAAATTTGAACTCATCAGACCAAAGGACAGATTTTCATCAGTCTAATATCCATTGCTTGTGTATCTTGGCCCAAGCAAGTCTCTTCTTTTTATTGGTGTCCTTTAGTAGTGGTTTCTTTGCAGCAATTCGACCATGAAGGCCTGATTCATGCAGTCTCCTCTAAACAGTTGATGTTGAGAAGTGTCTGTACTTCAACTCTGTGAAGCATTTATTTGGGCTGCAATTTCTGGGTCTGGTAACTCTAATGAACTTATCCTCTGTAGCAGAGGTAACTCTGGGTCTTCCTTTCCTGTGGCGGTCCTCATGAGAGCCAGTTTCATCATAGTGCTTGATGGTTTTTGTGACTGCACTTGAAAATACTTCCAAAGTTTTTAACATTTTCCGGATTGACTGACCTTCATGTCTTAAAGTAATGGTGGACTGTTGCTTTTCTTTTCTTATTTGAGCTGTTCTTGCCATAATATGGATTTTGGTATTTTACCAAATAGGGCTATCTTCTGTATACCACCCCTACCTTGTCAGAACACAACTGATTGGCTGGAATGCATGAAGAAGCATTGAAATTCCTCAAATAAACTTTTAACAAGGCACACCTGTTAATTGAAATGCATTCCAGTTGACTATCTAATGAAGCTGGTTGATAGAATGCCAAGAGTGTGCCAAGCTGTCATCAAGGCAAAGGGTGGCTACTTTGAAAATATAAAATATATTTAGATATTTCTAACACTTTTTTGCTTACTACATGATTCCATATGTGTTATTTCATAGTTTTGAAGTCTTCACTATTATTCTAGAATGTAGAAAATAGTAAAAATCAAGAAAAACCCTTGAATGAGTAGGCGTGTCAAAACTTTTGACTGGTACTGTATATATATGTTTTACCTTCATTTTACTAGGCAAGTCAGTTAAGAACACATTCTTATTTACAATGACAGCCTAACAAAAGGCCTCCTGCGGGGACAGGGGCTGGGATAAAACATTAAAATACAGGACAAAACACTCATCCCGACAAGAGAGACACCACAACACTACATAAAGAGAGACCTAAGACAACAACATAGCATGGCAGCAACACATGACAACACAGCATGGTAGCAAAACAACATGGCATCAGCACAACATGGCGGCAGCAGCACAAAACATAGTATAACATTATTGGGCACCGACGAAAGGACAAAGGGCAAAAAGGTAGAGACAACAATACATCACGCGAGGTTAGCCGCAACAGTGATGTTCTACCATGCTGTGATTTCGTTGCCAGACGAACAGACGTCCTGGTTTTATTTGAATTGTAAGGCATCAAACTGACAGTCACATCATCTCTGCTCATGTCCCCTACCTCATGGCAGACAGTATATTGAAATGTCATTCACAATGTTTTCAAACTATAGACAGTGTTTTTGTTCTCCCTTCTAATATTGGGCATTTTGTCATATTATGTCAAACAAAGAGACATTTCTGTGTAATTTCATAGACACATTTCATTCAAGAAACATCAGGGTGCGATTTGATCAAAGCATCGTTATGAAAGTCTCTACTTTCCATTGAAATAAGTATTTTGATATATTCAACATTATGAAAATTCAAATGAGCAACATAATCTGTGCCGTGGTGTACTTAACCATGCCGATAATAATAATAATTTATTTTATATGTTAATGACATAGATAGCTGTTTAATTTGATTTAATTCAGTTTACCATTGCTATCCCCTTAATCATATCAGTGAGAGAGAACAAGGTTGTTCTTTCCTTGGTACACACTGATTTCACTTTTATTGCCACACACACACACACACACACACACACACACACACACACACACACCCTGAGGCATACACCTGACTTGCACCTCATAGTGTGACCTAAATCCCTGAATAGGTCCTGGTGGTAAGTGAGCTGTTGAGTAAGTTCTCGCTGGCCACTCTGCCCTCCCAGAGGAGATGCAGGTGTCTGATGGATGCAGAGCTGGCTATGTTTAGACTCTCTTGGATGGGGACCAGCACACCAGCGGATCTGTCACACTCCCTGCAGGCACTAGCATTCTGTCTCTGCTCTCTCTGTGCACTGTGGACCTCCCAGCCCTGGCAGCCTCACACTCCCTGCAGGCACTAGCATTCTGTCTCTGCTCTCTCTGCATTGTGGACCTCCCAGCACTTGCAGCCACACAATCCAATTGGGAGAGACCTGCTGGACAACTTCTGTGCTTCACTCACTGTAACTCCTCCAGTACTCCAGCGACCCTACACTCTCAGTCACAGCCTGTGGAGAGTCATTCATCATCCGACACTGAGATTCAGAGGGCATTGATGATCGCTGTCATCACCAGCACATTTATTGACATTGTCTAGTGAATTCTTATCTAATATTCATAGACAGTGGGTTGTGAGATTTAGAAACCATCATCATCATTATTATAGTCATTATCATTATCTTTTATTATATATTTTGTGTACAGAATTGTTTTCTTGAGGGACAATACCTACAGAACGCTGTGTGTAGCTTACTGCAACTGTAATAATACCTTTTCCCAAATCCAGCACATTCTCCTCCTGGATCAATTACATAAGGAAGGGACAGATGAGCCAAGCATACCCATCTGCCTTCATTTTTTTATTTTTGGAAACACAGGTGTCCCTGTGCATGTTAAGCTGACAGTGCTCTAAGCGACTTCATTTCTCACACAGTGAAAAACCAGCTCCTACAGTGTGGAAACATAGTCTCCTCGGCAGCACAATATGCAGCAGAGAATATCAACTAGAGCCAATTAGAAAGGTGCTTCACTTCACTTGCTGAATGAATGAGGTCTATTTTCATTTAAATTAAACTACTACTATCAAGCATAGGCCAAGGCTTCACTCATGGATAACAAATGAGGCCCTTGTCCCTGGAATACTGCAAGTTCCCGATCCCTGGAATACTGCACAGTGCACCCTGTGCTCTTTGGTGTGAAAATAGATCCATGTTTTGTGACAGCTAGAAGTTTAAAGGTTATCATCGCCCATATCAGCATGCAAACACATCTCTGTCTGGGTAAGGTGAGAGGTTTAGGAGAATATAGAGTTGTATGTCCCAAAATACCTTGTAAATGTTCCAGAGAAGAAGCCCCATACATCCACTCATGCCTTGGCTCACTTTAATAAATGGTCCCTGTCTCCCACAGCAACAGGGAGCCATCCAGTATGGCATGCTGAGCAAGACAGAAGTGATGACATAAGAAAAGTATTAACCCAGCAGTTGAGAGAAAACATCCCTCTGACAGATGCCTCCAACACAAACGGATGTTCTTCGCCCAATCCTGTGTCAATTGATTAACATCAGGTGCCTTTATGTGCATAGAGTATGTGTCAGCCGGCATCATTAGTGGGTACTCTACTGTCGCGTCTTTGGCATCATTAAACTGAAGACTTATTTTTATCAAATAAATTATTATTATTACGTGATTAAACTCACTTAATAATCATGTAAATGTAAATAACTAGGAAGTCGGGGCACCAAGGAAAATATTTAGATTACAAAGTTATAATTTTCCTAATATAACTTTCAGATATTTTAATATCTGATCAATTACTCTCCTAATTACTGAATTATTATTTACCTCACGTTAGTCTCATTCCAAACGTCGTAAATTGTTGGCTATCTGCACGAACCCAGTCTTCACTATGAATCATCCATACATCAATTGTCTTAAATCATTTATTTACTAACTAAATAATCACAGGAATGCATAAACAAACAAACAGTAGATATAGTTACAAGGAAAATATAGCGGCGTTTCCCTAGTGGGATAAACCGGTATTGCGGCTTGGTGGACAAAAGGGAAGTGGGGGTCGACTGAGATAAAAGACACTACAAACCGGCATCGTCAGGGAGGACTCTACCATACAGTACGTGTCAGCCGGCATCGTCAGGGGGGACTCTACCATACAGTACGTGTCAACCGGCATCGTCAGGGGGGACTCTACCATACAGTACGTGTCAACCGGCATCGTCAGTGGGGACTCTACCATACAGTACGTGTCAACCGGCATCGTCAGGGGGGACTCTACCATACAGTACGTGTCAGCCGGCATCGTCAGGGGGGACTCTACCATACAGTACGTGTCAACCGGCATCGTCAGGGGGGACTCTACCATACAGTACGTGTCAGTCGGCATCGTCAGGGGGGACTCTACCATACAGTACGTGTCAACCGGCATCGTCAGGGAGGACTCTACCATACAGTACGTGTCTGCAGGCATCATTGGGGGGACTCTACCATACGGTACGTGTCAGCCGGCATCGTCAGGGGGGACTCTACCATACACTACGTGTCAGCTGGCATCGTCAGGGGGGACTCTACCATACACTACGTGTCAGCCGGCATCGTCAGGGGGGACTCTACCATACAGTACGTGTCAACCGGCATCGTCAGGGGGGACTCTACCATACAGTACGTGTCAACCGGCATCGTCAGGGAGGACTCTACCATACAGTACGTGTCTGCAGGCATCATTGGGGGGACTCTACCATACGGTACGTGTTAGCCGGCATCGTCAGGGGGGACTCTACCATACAGTACGTGTCTGCAGGCATCGTCAGGGGGGACTCTACCATACGGTACGTGTCAGCCGGCATCGTCAGGGAGGACTCTACCATACAGTACGTGTCTGCAGGCATCGTCAGGGGGGACTCTACCATACAGTATGTGTCAGCCGGCATCGTCAGGGGGGACTCTACCATACAGTACGTGTCAGCCGGCATCGTCAGGGAGGACTCTACCATACAGTACCTGTCTGCAGCCATCATTGGGGGGGACTCTACCATACAGTACGTGTCTGCAGGCATCGTCAGGGGGGACTCTACCATACAGTACGTGTCAGCCGGCATCGTCAGGGAGGACTCTACCATACAGTACCTGTCTGCAGCCATCATTGGGGGGGACTCTACCATACAGTACGTGTCTGCAGGCATCGTCAGGGGGGACTCTACCATACAGTACGTGTCAGCCGGCATCTTCAGGGGGGACTCTACCATACAGTACGTGTCAGCCGGCATCGTCAGGGAGGACTCTACCATACAGTACGTGTCAGCCGGCATCGCCAGGGGGGACTCTACCATACGATACATGTCAGCCGGCATCGTCAGGGGGGACTCTACCATACAGTACGTGTCAGCCGGCATCGCCAGGGGGGACTCTACCATACGGTACATGTCAGCCGGCATCGTCAGGGGGGACTCTACCATATGGTACATGTCAGCCGGCTTCGTCAGGGAGGACTCTACCATACGGTACATGTCAGCCGGCATCGTCAGGGAGGACTCTACCATACAGTACGTGTCAGCCGGCATCGTCAGGGGGGACTCTACCATACCTTACGTGTCAGCCGGCATCGTCAGGGAGGACTCTACCATACAGTACGTGTCAGCCGGCATCTTTAGGGGGGATTCTACCATACAGTAAAAATCAGCTGGCATCGTCAGAAGGGACTCTACCTATTTGTCATTTTGTGATTAGTTTGTCTAAGCCACTCTGCGCTCTGTTCTGCTCCGCTCGTCATAGTGAAGAACGTGCTGTCTGCTCCCCCAGTCACTGAGATGCTTGTGACGTCACAGCATGAATGGCTGCCACAAAAACATGATGAAGCCAGCAGACAGCCTGCACAGGAATGATTTATTCAGAGAACAATGTGACATTGACAGGGAGGGAGAGAAACTGTCTTAATGTTTTATCCCACCCTCTTCTCCCCTCATCCCCCCATCCTTCAGACAAATGCCATCCTCCCTCACTGATGACCGTAACTGAAACATTACAAATCAGAAGCAACCCATTCTTCATACTGGTCTGGTGCTAGTACAAATGGTCTTTCCACTGCAGGTATTCTGTGCCCTCAGCAGAGTATTTCCTGACCACCATTAACCAGGCGACCATAGGTCAATGTTAAGGTCAAAGCAAGTTGCAAATAACAGTTCCTTATCAGATCACCCCTCTCATGCAAGGTCTCCTCTCTCTCGCTCTCACTCTCTGTGTATTGCCCTTTACTACAGGTGGGCCAAAGGAGGCAACGTGATCAAGGAGTTCTCTGGGGACACTTATGAGGTCATTGTGGACCACTCCTTCTTCACTGAGCCTGTCTCCTGTGAGGTCACCAACCCTCTGGGCAGCACCAACATAAGCCGCAATGTCGACGTCTACTGTGAGTGCTACTAATGTGTTGCTCTTTCTGTGGTGATGTTCAACCAACGTTATGCATCCTAATTAGATTATAGACATTCTGTATCTGACCGTAAATAGAGTATTCTGTTGTGCTGCTGGTGGTGTATTGACTAGATGCTGACTGGATGGCTCTCTGTGTTCTGGCAGTTGGTCCACGCATGGCTGCAGAGCCCCAGTCCTTACAGGTGGATCTGGGGTCTGATGCTGTGTTCAACTGTGCCTGGACTGGAAACCCCTCCCTCACAATCGTCTGGATGAAGAGGGGCTCTGGAGTGGTATGTATTTCCATATTCAATGTCTTTCACCATTCATTGTATATGTTTTGACTAGGTGCAATACACTATAGTTTGGAACAATCAGGTTAGCCAATGCTTTCAATGTCATTTACTTTATAGTGCTTTATTTTCCACAACCACCCTCATATCATGCTGGCCACAGCAGTAACTTCATTAATTATTCTATTTGAAAAACGTAAAATATCTAACACTATAGGTAATTCAGGATTCATGTGACCAAGCAGTGCCCTTTGAGCTTAAATCATTTTTTTTCAAAGTCTCATTAGTCAAAGAATCCAGAGAAAGCTAGCGGTTCAGGCTCGTTAGTGCCCCTGCTCCCTGAATCCTGGCTGGAGATGTGTTGAGGTGAGCATAGGGGCATGCAATTGATCTGCCAGCAAGGCTCATTCCTCAACTCCGTATACGTCAACCATCAGAGCCTGGAGATCAAAACCGCCCCTCTCTCATGTGAGCCTGGTCCCAAATTGGATTTTAATAATAGAAGAGAGTTGGCCTTAAAGTCGTTAAGAGGAGCCCGGGCTACTGTGTGCTGCCTCAAACGTGAAGGTGACCTCTTGCTGCTAATTCAGTGAACCTTAACCTCCGTGTGGCAGGTACTAAGCAATGAGAACATCCTGACACTCAAGGCTGTGAGGCAGGAAGATGCTGGGAAATATGTGTGCCGTGCCGTGGTCCCGCGAGTCGGCGCCGGGGAGAAGGAGGTTTCTCTCACTGTCAACGGTAAGTGTCATGCAGGTGAGGAATGTTTTGGGAGGTTTGGGGGTCACATCTGCTAAGAAGAAAGTAATTTGTCACTGGTTTACACACGAAAACACGTCTTCACACCAAGGACTCTCCAACATTGCAGTGAAAGGAGAAAGTTTGCTATTGGGCCTCAGTCTGTCCAGGTCTTTAAGCTCTGAATAAATCTTTGTGGTGAGGCCATCTCTCAATGTATTTACAATAGAAGAAGGGTTCAAATTCAGCTCTGCAGACATCTCTGCTACAGTGTAGTAGACTACAGCAGAGAGATTCACAGCATCATTGAAACTGCAAGCATAGTAACAGATGCGATAAAATGAATTTCCGTTACACTTTATTTTCCATTATGTTTCATCAGTCCTTATTAAAAAAGACACAGGGATGGATGGATAAATATAGCTAGCACATCCAGGATGTAGCCTTATGTTCCTTAAGACAGGAAATGTGCTTTAATGCAGATTAGATTCTGAAGGAGGTTGGCGTTTTCAGGCAGTGACTGACTAATGAATGTCGGGGAATGGAATGGTGGGAGACCCGGCAACTCTCAGACAAATGACTTCATTAACACCGCTTGGTATTCACAGAGCGCGCATTAGCGTTGTGGCAGCCTTTAGTGGCAGAATTGACACGTTCTTTAAAGGATTTTTTCTCACCACGTCCGTTTGCATGGGGTGATAGATAGAAGAAAGGATGTTGAGATGAATGTTTAGCTGAGGTATTGTCCTCAACAATATATTGGATATCTTGAACGCAAACGTACAATGTCTGTCGTTAGCGGCGTTGCTGCTAGATTGGGACTGAATATACATTAAGTACCAAACATGACTTATTTTCAAACTTGTACAGTAGCTGTGCATAAAAGATAATGGCATGTAAATGCCCCCTTCGGCATTGGATTGCAACCACTAGTGTGTGCTGTGAGATCCTTTTCTATCTATCGCCTAGTTCTGGTCAAGATCAGAGCTCCACTAGTATGAAGTCATTCCTAATTAACATCTTAACAGTTTTGCTTCATCCCAGCTTCAATTTTTACTGTCTGGACTAGTAAACCAAATCTCTGTTCAAGTTTATTTTTCCATTTCATGTCTTCTTTCTTTTATGTACAACTATCTATGGGGATTTCATTACTTCTGTATACAACACTATACAAAGAGAATATACATTGTTTTCATAAAGACAATATGATAACAGAACCCATAGGAGACTCATCATGAAAAATAACAAAGCGGAAAATGTTTACTTGGTCTCTGTAGACTTCAGTCAAGTGTTACCCACTTCTTCATTGGTCTTTGACTTCTCTTTTATGTTCTTATGTTCTCCTGTTCTTCTGCCTCTCTTTCCTCACGGCCTGAATCTGTCTCAGACATTATTAAAAAGCCACATAATTTTTAAACTTTTGAATAATTTAAATCCACGCTTTCTGAAAACCACAGAAGGGGTCCTCAGTCAAAATGTTCACATTTCTACCCTACCAAGTCCTCTCAGTGAATCCGATTGTCAAGCCGACAAAGTACAAACAGAGTCTTTGAAGTTGCAGCACGTGGAAAGGACTCTCTGACGGTTTGCTGCTTGATTGTTTTAAGTTGTCGTCTTTATGGCAGATGAAGCTTCATCCTCCTCAGCCCTCATCAACCTGCAGTCTATGACATCCAATAGGAACCATTTGGCTCTGACAGTGAGAGAAAGTCATGAATGATGACCGTGCATTTTGGGAGACTGCCTTGATCATGTGTCAGAAAGACTGAGGAATACTCAAGAGTATATGCTCAGTGTGGGGGAGTGTGTGTGTGTGTGTTTGATGTTGCTATTTGCTTCCCGTTGCTTATGCCTGGATCATTTTACCCAAACAATTAAAATCCGTGTGTTTAGAATTTGTCAATATGTTCTTTCCTCCATTGCATGTCAATGACTCCCACTGTGCAGCAACAGAGACAGGAGAATCCTCTCCTTCCCTGGGGACTGGTGTAATTTAATTGTAATCAAACAGCTAGCAGGGGAGGCAGTTTATGTTGAAGTCACTAATGGATACATATTGCTCACCCTAGTTTAACATCCTCACACAGTCAGTCTGAGCTTCAATATTTGTTTGAGTGAAGTTATTGTGTTGTGCTTGTTCTTTTGATCGTATGTTCAATGCATCCTGATTCATTTTACACACACAGGGAAGAAAAACTAGTAGGTATATGTGTGAATATATGCATGAGATTGGTGGCGGACATGTGTTTTTGTCTCTATCAAAGAAAATATATATTATATTTGAATGAGTGTTGGTTCGTAGAGGTTTGAGTCCGTCTATATTTCCACATGTGTATGTCTTGGTAGGTCTGTCTGTCTGTCTGTCTGTCTGTCTGTCTGTCTGTCTGTCTGTCTGTCTGTCTGTCTGTCTGTCTGTCTGTCTGTCTGTCTGTCTGTCTGTCTGTCTGTCTGTCTGTCTGTCTGTCTGTCTGTCTGTCTGTCTGTCTGTCTGTCTGTCTGTCTGTCTGTCTGTCTGTCTGTCTGTCTGTCTGTCTGTCTGTCTGTCTGTCTGTCTGTCTGTCTGTCTGTCTGTCTGTCTGTCTGTCTGTCTGTCTGTCTGTCTGTCTGTCTGTCTGTATGTATGTATGTATGTATGTATGTATGTATGTCTAATCAGATGTCAGGCAGCCCAGGGAGAGGGAGCACATTAACACATTAATGGAGAAAGTGGCCCGATGAGCCTTTTAGTCTCCCACAGGGCATCTTGTTGTTTAAGTTATTTTTTTCTCTCTGGGACATAGTCTTTATATGCTCAATAAATTAGCATTTAATTCCTTCTCCAAGTGCCAAGACAGACATTTAAAAAACCAGATCAAATGAATAATTCAGCAGAGAAATGCCATTCAAATGGATGTGACAGAGTAACACAGTAACACAGCTCTGAGGTGCTTTGAAATGAGCTGTTGCAAGGAAGCACAAAATGACACATATTTTCAAAGCTCTGACTATACTTCCAACTCTGTTTGGAAATGCAAGACCTGGTCTCGACAAGGTGATGAACAAACGATAACAAAGATTCAGATTGTGAGGCGGCCCACTCCATAGCCTCCCCGCCTCTCTAAACAAAAGTCTCCTACCATATCGACTGTGTCCACTGACAGTTGGAGCAGTGTAGTTGTGCTACTCACACCACCCACCAACTCCCTCTCTCTCTGATCACACAGTCTGTACACACACACACACACACACACACACACACACACACACACACACACACACACACACACACACACACACACACACACACACAAATACACACACACACCTCCCTATCCTCTGGAGGAGCCACCACACCCCAGTCGTCTGTGGCAGTGAGATAAAACCATCTAATTATATTCCTCATTTGCAGCCCTGATCCACAGAGCAGATTCTCCTGAGTCACTAGCGCTCGCCTTGTGCAACCCGGGAGGAATAGATCTGAGTGTGTTTACCACAGGAGCCCATTCCAGCCACACACACCCACGCACTCCCACACACACACAAATTATTATGCATGCAACCACACTGACAAATCCGCGCAGGTCCACACAGACCGGACCCCCCATGCCAGTCCACAATAGGCTACTAAGACAGTGGTGTTGGGGCATAGTGCTCAATGCAGTGCTGTTAGTTTGCAGCAATCATTCCACAGCAGCAGCAACCTAGCTCCCAGTCTCCTGCATGCAGTAGCATACCAAGACACCATCTGCCAGAATCTCATTAAAATGCTAATTTATTTTAATAAGAGACAGGTAATAAACTGCAATTATGTATCGGCAGAGAGAACGGAAACGGGTTGGAGGGGAGTTGGTAGGAAGCTCACCTTCTTACTAATCAAGTTGGTTCCCCACTACTCTATACTTAAACCTCTTAAATCACTAGAAATAGTTTTTTCAATGTTTTTAATGGCTATTTAAGCTGATAGACTGCTTCCTCTGTTGTTGTGAGGGAGGACTGGAGGTTGTCCGATTGATAGCATCGCTGCGGGTCAAAGTGCAAGACTCTGGAGAGCTAAATTGAATGTGCAGAGACACAGGGAGGAGTGTAATCTCTCCGCAATGACATTTCTCCCATCATGATTACGCCCATATATATGCCTCTCCACTCGCCACCATGGCCCTTATCTTAGTGGGAGAAATCAAGGGCACCATAAATCAACTTTTCAGAATGAAGGCTGGGCCCACATGGATGCCCTTCATACAGCCCTAACATGCCCTTGGTGATATTGTGGAGGTTAGATGAGATGTTCCTATCCACAATGCAATCCTCAGTGCCAGAAGTCCAAAATTGTTGTTTACTGCCGGCATTCCGAGTTGGCTGAAAATTGGAAGTAGGGTTTTCTTTGAGAAAGAATGCTGTTAGGGGTATACCGCTTAATTGACTGCAGAACAACTTGATTGAACCATTATTTAACTTGGCAAGTCAGTTAACAACAAATTCTTATTTACAATGATGGCCTACCCCAGTCAAACCCTAACAGCGCTGGGACAATTCTGCGCCACCCTATGGGACTCACAATAATGGCATGTTGTAATACAGCCTGGAATTGAACCAGGGTCTGTAGTGACACCTCTAGCCCTGAAATGCAGTGCCTTAGACTGCTGCGCCACTCAGGACCATGAACCCTAAGGAATCTGGAAGTGGTTGATTGTGGTAATGTGTGGGTTTGTGATTGGCCTTCATGGTACAGTGTTGGTATGTTCTCCTTTGTGCCCTCTCCACAGGCCCACCCACCATCTCCAGTACCCAGACACATCAGGCTCTCCACGGGGAGAAGGGGGAGATCAAGTGCTTCATCCGGAGCACTCCACCTCCAGACCGCATTGTGAGTATCACCAACACCACTTCCTTCAAAATGTATCTCTTCTACTTATCTCTACTGGCCACAGCATTGCATGGTATATGGGTTGCATTATGGCCATGGTGCCCTGATAACGTGCCTCTTGCATTATTAGCATTTGATTAAACCACCTAAGAACACATGCAATACAACTGAGAAGTTGTATTCATACAACAATAAACGGTTAGAATACTATTATATTCATTAAACTGATATCTTTCTCAAATCAAAACAAATCAAATTCAAATCAAATTTTATTGGTCACATACACGTGATTAGCAGATGTTATTACGGGTGTAGTGAAATGCTTGTGCTTATTGCTACAGAGAAAGATATCATTTTAATGAATATAACAGTATTCTAACCGTTTATTGTTGTATGAATAAGAAGGCATGAAGCAAGGCAAGCTTCGACCCTTAATCTCTCATTTAATGCATGCTGATGCTCTGTTAGCACAGATCCCATTAAGATTTATGGCCCTTAGATAAACAGCTTACTCTCAGAGCCCTCTCTTGTTCCATTAACTGTGTGTGTGTGCATGTGTGTGTGTGCGCGAGTGTGTACACATGTGAGTTTACATGTGTGTGTATGTTTTTGCATAATTGCAATATACTAATTAGTGTTTTGCGTATTGATGATGGCCATCAATTTGCGGCATAATTAATATGATGTTTATTTGATGGGAGAGTCTAAAGAGGTATATTTATCAAGGATACATGTGAAAGTAATTTTGCTTTCATGCTTATAAATAAGACTTAACAAACAGAATAGTGCTTGCAATTTATCCTCTTTGTCTGCAATCAATTGTTGTCAATTAGAACAGTACAGGGAAGTTTCCCCCCCCCCCCTCATGTTTAACTTGTGGTTCCCTTACAGGCCTGGTCATGGAAGGAGACAGTGCTGGAGTCAGGGACGTCTGGCCGTTACACAGTGGAGACGGTCAGCACCGAGGAAGGGGTCATCTCTACTCTGACCATGAGTAACATCGTCCCTGCAGACTTCCAGACCATCTACAACTGCACAGCCTGGAACAGCTTTGGGTCTGACACGGAGATCATCCGCCTCAAGGAACAAGGTGGGAGCCAAAGTTCGACAGGTTCCACCTCTACTTTAACACTGTGGTGGCCGTGGTTCTAGTGTAGTGTAGAGACAAATAGAGTAGCGATATGTTGTGGTGTGTGTGTGTGTGTGTGTGTGTGTGTGTGTGTGTGTGTGTGTGTGTGTGTGTGTGTGTGTGTGTGTGTGTGTGTGTGTGTGTGTGTGTGTGTGTGTGTGTGTGTGTGTGTGTGTGTGTGTGTGTGTGTGTAAACGAACATGAGAGTATGAACGTCAAGGATTTGATGGGTTTATCAGCACTTCACATTATTTCACTTTAGGACAAAATCAGAAATCAGACAGATATGAAATAACCAGCCAATGCATTTGTAGTTACTACACTCATTTTGTATATTCAATGACACTGTGATTAATTTGTAGCTAATTAATTAGCTAGTTAAGATAAGGTACAACTCAAGTGCGGTTAGTAAAAGCCTTTAATTGTCAGGCTGAGTTTCATAGCTGGATGTGTTGATCTGTCTTTTCAATGGTAAAGATTTGTTTGTATTCACTCTCCATAAATGATCATGTATTGCTGGCTTATTTGACAGGGACATTGATTAATGAAGGCATTAAATAGATGTTAATGCGGTGGAAAAACCACTCTGTTATGTTGCATTTGTTTAAATTGCAGGGAGGTAATTCATGTAGGTGGTTTGGAATCAGGCCACTCATAGATAATTTAAAGGGATACTTCAAGATGTTTGCAATAGAAGCCCTTTTATCTACTGTACTTACCCAGAGTCTGATGAACTCGTACATACCATTTTAATGTCTCTGTCCAGAATGAAGGAAGTATGACGCAAGCCAATGCTAACTACTGTAGCGTCAGTGAAATGACTGAACGTCTACAGGAGCATGCTAGCTGTTCCCATAGATTTCCAGTCATTGCCTTAACGCCAATTTAGTAATTGCGCTACTTCCTTCAAACTGCATGAAGAGACAAAGATGATTTCCACAAGTTAATCTGACTCTGGGGAACAAGATAAAATCTCAAACTACCCCTTACAGGATTAGGCTGATTCAACACACAGCCCTGTTGCCACTTTGTCACGACTTCCGTCGAAGTTGTTCCCTCTTCTTGTTCGGGCGGCGTTCGGCGGTCGACGTCACCGGCTTTCTAGCTGCCACCGATCCATGTTTCTATTTAACAACTCAATAAAAACACTCAGCCACTTCTGTAAATGAGGATGAATTAAATGTGAATGGAAGGAATTAGCACTAAGAAATACACCATATATAAAACAAGTATGTGGACACCCTTTCAAAATTGTGGATTTGGCTTTAATAACTGGGTTTCCATGGCTGAGCAGACACACACAAGCCTAAGATTACCATGCACAATGCCAAGCGTCGGCTGGAGTGGTGTAAAGCTATCTGCCATTGGACTCTGGAGCAGTGGAAACGCGTTCTCTGGAGTGAATCCCACCTCACCATCTGGCAGTCCGACAGACAAATCTAGGTTTGGAATAATGGTCTGGAGCTGTTTTTCATGGTCCGGGTTAGACCCCTTACTTCCAGTGAAGGGAAATCTTAACACTACAGCATGCGCTTCCAACTTTGTGGCAACAGTTTAGAGATGGCCCTTTCCTGTTTCAGCATGATAAAGCCCCCGTGCACAAAGCGAGGTCCATAAAGAAATGGTTTGTCGAGATCGTTGTGGAAGAACTTGACTGGCCTGCACAGAGCCCGGACCTAAACTCCATCGAACACCTTTGGGATTAATTTGAATGCCGCATGCGTGCCAGACCTAATCACCCAAGATCAGTACCTGACCTCACTCATGCTCTTGTGGTTGAATGGAAGCAAATCCCCGCAGAAATGTTCCAACATCTAATGAAAAGCCTTCCCAGAAGAGTGGAGGCTGTTATAGTAGCAAAAGGGGGACCAACTCCATATTAATTCTCATGATTTTGGGATGAGATGTTTGATGAGCGGGTGTCCACATACTTTTGTTCATGTAGTGTATGTTAAAATGGATTTTAACATACATTAATATATATAGATATGTCTTATGTTGGCCACCAAAACATTTTGGGAAATATTCATGATTATTATGTGATTGAGATGTGTGTATTTGTAAAACTAAATGATGTCTTTATTATTTTACAATGGAATTGTTTGTACTTTGGTCCTCATTTTACATGTTGGTATTTATGTATACTTTAAATTTGTGTAGTGTACTGATTGTATTTGCAATGTGTTATTGTAGAAGGGAATGTTTTGTCATCCACAGAGACTCTCCCGGTGGCAGTCATCATCGGGGTGGCAGTCGGGGCCTTAGTGGCTTTCATTGTCCTCATGGGAACCATCGGAGCTTTCTGTTGTACCCGCTCTCAAAGAAGTATGTATCACTGTACCTGTGTCACCCAATGCATGCCAAAGATAAACGAGGCATGGTCCTCAGCAAGAGATAGACAGGTGTGAAGGCTCATGTCTCATAATTGAGCAGTTTAACTTACCACACTATTAATTTCTGGCTACAGTTACTTCCATCCTTTCTTATATTCAAATCAAAACTCCATCCCTAACAGTGCCTCAGGTTAGCAACAGTCAGCCATTGCGCTTTGCTAAAAATATTGCTGCTGCGTGCAGGTCCCTGTGTGGGACCTTTTACTAGCATTCAGCATGTTGTTGTTGTATACCACAGAGGAAGCGCACCTGGTTATGCCCTCACTACCCGTCTCCATCTGTGCTCACCAGAGAGAGCTTGCAAGCAAAATTAAGACAGAAAGTAAGACTTTGTTATACGACAGTAATAACTGTATTGTCCTAAATGAGCCACCGTCATGCCAGTTTCAGATGTGCTTACAGTTGAAGTCGGAAGTTTACATACACCTTAGCCAAATACATTTAAACTCAGTTTTCACAATTCCTGACATTTAATCCTAGTAACAATTCCCTGTTTTAGGTAAGTTAGGATCACCACTTTATTTTAAGAATGTGAAATGTCAGAATAATAGTAGAGAGAATGATTTATTTCAGCTTTTATTTCTTTCATCACATTCTCAGTGGGTCAGAAGGTTACATGATACCAAATACTGACTGAGTGTATTGTCTTTAAATAGTTTAACTTGGGTCAAACGTTTCAGGTAGCCTTCCACAAGATTCCAACAATAAGTTGGGTGAATTTTAGCCCATTCCTCCTGACAGAGCTGGTGTAACTGAGTCAGGTTTGTAGGATCCTTGCTTTCACACGCCTTTTCAGTTGGATTTTCTGTAGAATTGAGGCCAGGGCTTTGCGATGCCCACTCCAATACCTTGACTTTGTTGTCCTTTTGCCACAACTTGGAAAATATGCTTGGGGTCATTGTCCATTTGGAAGACCCATTTGTCACCAAGCTTTACCTTCCTGTCTGATGTCTTGAGATGTTGCTTCAATATATCCACATAATTTTCCTACCTCTGATGCCATCTATTTGTAAAGTGCACCAGTCCCTCCTGCAGCAAAGCACCCCCACAACATGATGCTGCCACCCCCATGCTTCACGGTTGGGATGGTGTTCTTCGGCTTGCAAGCATCCCACTTTTTCCTCCAAACATAATGATGGTCATTATGGAAAAACAGTTATATTTTTGTTTCATCAGACCAGAGGACATTTCTCCAAAAAGTACGATATTTGTGCTCATGAGCAGTTGCAAACCGTTGTCTGGCTTTATGGCGGTTTTGGAGCAGTGGCTTCTTCTTGCTGAGCGGCCTTTCAGGTTATGGCGATATAGGACTCGTTTTACTGTGGATAAACACACTTTTGTACCTGTTTCCTCCAGCATCTGCACAAGGTCCTTTGCTGTTGTTCTGGGATTGATTTGCACTTTTTGCACCAAAGTACATTCATCTCTAGGAGACCAAACAAGTCTCCTTCCTGAGCGGAATGACGGCTGCGTGGTCCCATGGTGTTTACACTTGTGTACTATTGTTTGTAGAGATGAACGTGGTACCTTCAGGCGCTTGGAAAATGTTCCCAAGGATGAACAATATTTTTTTTTCTTGAGGTCTTGGCTGATTTCTTTAGAATTTCCGATGATGTCAAGCAAAGAGGCACTGAGTTTGAAGGTAGGCCTTAAAATACATCCACAGGTACATCTCCAATTGCCTCAAATTATGTAAATTAGCCTATCAGAAGCTTCTAAAGCCATTACATAATTTAAAGGCACAGTCAACTTAGTGTATGTGAACTTAGTGTATGTGAACTTCTGACCCACTGGAATTGTGATACAGTGAATTATAAGTGAAATAATCTGTCTGTGAACAATTGTTGGAAAGATGACTTGTGTCATGCACAAAGTAGATGTCCAGAGTAGACTTGCCAAAACTATAGTTTGTTCACAAGAAATGTGTGGAGTGGTTGAAAAAATTGTTTTAATGACACCAACCTAAGTGTATGTAAACTTCCGACTTCAACTGTTATGTACTGTACGCAGAAAATAATCTTATCTTGACAACAAAACACAATAAATTGCATCTCTTCCTCTGTATTGATGGGGAAAGTGACTCTACTCTCAAAAGCCATGTCAAGGGAATTTGAAGTCCAGTGTATTGAAGATATTGGGGGAAGTGCAATGTCTTTGTGAATATTGTGTGTCTTAGCATCTTGAGCTGTAATTTACTGTTGTTTCCATCAGATCTAAAAGGGGTGGTGTCGGCCAAGAACGATATCCGAGTAGAGATTGTCCACAAAGACCACAATGCTGCCCGGGAAAACGAGGAGCACACCGCCATGAAGCAACTTATGGTGAGTGTGAGTGTCCTGCCACCATTTCCACCTGTACCCAACGTAAAAACAACAGAAAACTCTAATCCCTCCAGCCCTCTTCATACTCACAGATAATGAATGCTAATTATCTCTAGGATAGCATTAATTTCACTGTTCTAGGGCATAAAAGCAACCTGCTGAATAATGGAACAGGACTGAGGTGTGTAGATGTATACACTGCGATCAAGGCACTGTGTTGGCCTATATTTAGAGAACAGGCCCACGTTCTTTCTCCCTGTGAGGGAAAACGTCGCTGTAATGCGTAGCTATTGAGATGTTGAAACTCGTATGGGGTCACAGGCAGTTTTATTTGTGCCCTCTCTATGCCTATTAAAAAACCCTGCCTCATTTTTGGGAATTACATAAGAACTTTGAAATGGCAAAGGGGCAGGGCTATGGTTTCAGCAAGGGACCTTTGATAATGTGCTCTGTAACACTTCAAGGGAGTTCATGTGTCTGCATGTGATACCTTACATATCGACATTTCTCTAATGAGATTCATGGAAACATTATTTATAGTTACTTGCTGAAGTCGAAATGTGTCTGAATATTATCACAAAATTTTTCAGAAGGGAAATTCCTGTATTCTGACTGTTTGAAAACGTCAAAGAGACCAAAGAAGCTGAGAGCTCAACACTTCTTTTAATATTTCCGTGCCTTGCCTGTGTGCAGGTAGAACGTGGGGAGTTCCAGCAGGAGTCAGTGCTGAAGCAGCTAGAGGTGCTGCAAGAGGATGAGAAAGAGTACCAGCATATCAAGGTAGGTGCAGGATCATGGAGGATGTAGGGAGGACAGAAGGAGATAGAGGTAGAGAAGGAGAAAGAGGGGAGGATGCAGGAAAGTGGGATCAGATTGATCTTCACCTCAGGACCTTTCTTCCCGGCTTTGGCGAGGATAAGACCAGCAGTGTATCCAATTAAGGTTTCATTTGAATAATTAGGTGATCATCAAAGGTGGTGTACAGTATACGGAATCAGGATGTTTCTGGCTCTGGAGGTTCAAAGTGAAGGCGCCATGCAGTAGAATGCAGAATACACTGACACTACCAGCTACCAATGACTTAGAAAGCAAACCATACTGAAAGTACTGTATGTGTATGGCAAAATTATGTTCGTAAACTTCACCAGATAGAGAATCGTATGATGCATTGTAATATTCATTAGTCACACTTCGGCAAAGCAGAATCAGTGTTACACTTTTGTAATGAGAGTTCACCATTTCTGCATTTAAATCACTTAAAAAGTGGAAACAAATTTCCAGAGGCATTATATTAAACCAAAACCAATAATGTATCATTCAGTGTGATGATTGCCTTCCTCATATTTTCACTGTAATGAAAGAGCTCTTAATGTGACAAAAATTAGATACAGTTTTGGAGGACTTGGTGAGTCTGTGCCTCGGAAGAGAGATGCTTTTAATTCGCCAACACTCTGACAAAAAGTATATTACTATAAGTTAATAGCACTATAACAATCTCAATATCCAGCGCACTATACCTGTCTGGACTTACTGCACAAGCTACGAATATTAAACAATGATCCCTCTGTATAATATAAAGGTGGATATCCTGTACCTTTCTATGTTGATAATGAGGAGAGCAGTATAAGCCTATGAATAGAAAGGGATTCCCTGCACTGCTTTTGTTCCAGATCCTTCTCACATATGACACCAATTCTTGTTATTTCAACATAAACACTCTCACTTGGAGTGGTATATAAGGCAGTTGAGGAAGCTATAGTTAAAACATACAGGCAAAGAGTCAGTATGGGATCTTTTAACAAGAGGCCCCCTGGTTCTCAGATATGCAAATTCCTCAAATAGACAAGCACTGCGCTAACAGCACCATTACCTCACTATTTATGCACATCTTCAGTGTGGGAGATATGGCATTATACTTCTAAAGAAATAAATATTTAAATAAAAACCTCCTTCAAACAAGACGCACAGATAATATCATTAGACTATGGAACAAGCAACTCACTATGAACGATGGCCAATTCAAACTCAGCACACAGAACGCCAATGCCAATCAGGAGCTGAAACCAAAATTGTGGTCCGGTTTATTTATGCCATTGTACATATGATTGTTTCCCCAGCACCCGAGAGTAGTCATCTGGTGTTCTGTCTGTATACCTGTTTCCATTGGACTTGGCTCTTTTGATCCACACTGATGAGTCTGTGTATGGGAGGAGATCACCGGGGACCAGACACCAGATAAGGGAACACAAAGTCTGACAATGACGAGGATTCTTTAAGGTTGTCATAGTTGTGTCATTTGCCCATGATTAGAATGGCTCCTCTGGGATCCATTATTGTTCTCGTTGGGCTTGACATTTACGTTCATTCTCACAGCCTTGTCCCGGCTGCTTCTTAGCAACAGCATTGTCAAGGCAGGAGCCAGGAGCTGTGTGACAACCTCAACCTCTGCACTGCAGCAATGGCGGCATTGTGCTCAATGGTCTTGACATTCACGTTCATTCTCACAGCCTTGTCACACCTGATTCTTAGCAACAGCAATCACCGAGGCAAGAGCCAGGAGCTGTGACAACAGCAACCTCGGCATGGCAGCCATGGCTCCACCACACAAGTCATTTATTTTGCACATATCAAATTCAGGACTTTGTTTTCACAAACCATTTTGGGCCCAATTAAAACTGGGGAATTAGTGAACTTGTTGGATGCCAAACTGTGAATCGTCAAGGCTTGTTAATTAGCAAGTAACATGATTGTAGAGGTTTATGCAGAAGAAGACTAAATCATAATTTTAAGCTTTAGCTAAAAAAAAATCCTTATTTATTTGCCAATTTGAATGGTAATTAAAACCAGTTTGACCTTGACACTGGTTAAGCTTGGAGAAGAATAAATACATATAAATGATGGGATGACTTCATTTGTATGTTTCCCTCCAGAGATTTTCTGCTTTTCAGACATTTTCCTTACTAAGAAAAGTAGTTTTTGTCGTCTATTGTGCATTGCGAACAAGGCATACCCTGTCGGGTCATTTTTCAAACTTGACAATGATAAAACTAATTAAATACTTTCCCCTCCTCTTCTCTCCTCTCCCATATTGCCTCTTTAAGGACCCCACCAATGGATACTACAGTGTCAACACCTTCAAGGAGCACCACTCCACCCCCACCATCACCCTGAAAGGTAACCAGACTACAGAGACGCGGAATCCCACCGCTGCCACCACCGGGGGCAAGCAGCGGGTACCCACGGGCATGTCCTTCACCAACATCTACTCCACCCTAGGTGCCGGACCAAACCGTCTGTACGACTACAGCCAGCGCTTCGTGCTGGGCATGGGCAGCAGCTCCATCGAGCTGTGCGAGAGAGAGTTCCAGAGAGGATCACTCAGCGACTCCAGTTCCTTCATCGACACGCAGTGCGACAGCAGCGTCAGCAGCTACAGCAAGCAGGATGGATACGTGCAATTTGACAAGGACAGCAAGGCCTCCGCCTCCGCCTCCTCCTCATCCCACTACTCCCAGTCCTCCTCCCAGAACTCAGACCTCACACGGCCCCTCCAGAAGCGCATGCAGACCCACGTCTGACCTGACCGTCAGAGAAGGCCTGCCTGTCCTGGGGCATCCAGCCATGGGTTGGGACTATGGGAAACACAGCTTCCTGAGACCAAGAAGGGACCTACGTTTCAAAGCACATGATGTGTTCGTGAGGAGCCTTGAAATAGGTGGCTTTAACTCACATTGGACTTGTTCTGACTTCTCTGTGTTCCAACCAGTGGATCAAGAAGCCTTGCATTCCCCCCACGTCTCCTCCTAAGCTCATCAGAAAGTTTTCAGTTTTCCACTAACCCATAAACATACAGTAGCTGCGCCATAGAGAGGTATTTTGCCAACATGGACACAACTCAAGTGTGGAGGTGGTTGCTGAACTGATTTCAGTGGAAATAGGATCTCATATAAGACAGCAAAATAACCAAACACTGAGGCTCGGGACTAGGAGTCTTGGTCTACAGCAAGTTATCTTTCAAACAAAGCGAGACCACTCTCTTATGGGTGGCAAAAGTAACCCATCACTTGGTACGTGTAAGCCAATATTCTGCTGCTCTCTTGTTGTTCTAAGCACAACTGTGAATGTGTATTAATGGTCAAAGCTTTTCTTCTCTCTTATCCCCTCTCTACCCCCAGCATTCGCTCACACACACTGTATGTTAAGCTTGGCTGATTCAACTTCATCTCGTGTGTGGGTGGAGTAAAACTCTCCAAATTTGCCCAGACTTGCCAAACAATTAACCGATGCCAGTCTTTTCCCCGGGCTCCCAGCTCTCAGAACTCTGCAGATAAGGAGGCCCGTGATCTCAACCGGAAAGCCTGGGTCGTCTTTTCACAGTTTGCCACTCTGAGATAAAGGAATAATATCAGTGTACATTATGCATATTTTATTCAGCATTCTTTATTTTTATTTGGCTGTTTGAATTCACTTGTTTTGAGGTCTCGGGAATAGAGTTGTTCCCCTTTTTTTTGGTCTTGCCTTGAGTGGGACTATTTGAAATGCCCAGAGATATTTCAGGAGATACACTTTTGCATTCAGAAGTTGAAGAGGATATGTTCTAATTTGAAGAAGGGGATTGGTTACTCAGTCAACCTGTTGGCACCATGCCAGCTCAAATGGAGGAGAGCATAGCTGCCTGACTATAATGTGTGCCCTACCCATGTAATGTGAAGTCTCTCATACTATATGCTTTAGATCATCAGCCATGTCCACAGGATAGAATGCTGCCTGCGGAACCAAATGTAAACACTGTGTACTGTAAAAGAGCTTCTCATCATCATGTGACTTTCCCAAATACCATGTTAACACTGGAGCTCAGTCAATCCAGACTGTATACCTACTGTGATCTAGCTGCTCATCGATGGAAATGGATAGGAATATATTATGTACATTTTTATTTTTATTTCCTGTATTTTGTTCATTTGGCTACTGTGAGACTACTGTATATACGCTGACTGTTTTAAGTGAGTGTATTGTTCATGCCAGATATGGAATTTCACTTTTTTCCCCATTACCATTCTTGACATTTTAGTCGAGAGATGAGGGAAAGACAAAAACAAACACAATCACTGATAAATGCAAAAGGACTTGTATGGTAGATCCACAATGCCTCCTCTCTGCTAGCTAGCCTGCTGTGGAGGGCGACATGGTCACATGAAACACAGGGCATGTCAGGTACAGGACAAGTACTTTAACACCCGACAAGACCAACCACGATAATGTTAATCCAGTACGGCACACTATATTGGATGAGATAATCAATGTGGTTGTGTTGGTGATAATGACGAAAATATACAGTACATAATTTTGCCACCACACTACATATCACCACACACCATAAAGTCAGGCCTGCGCTACCATACAGTACAAGACTTATGAGTCCTCCATTGTAGAGGTCTTAAGTAGGGTGGTGCAGAATTACAGTAATTCTCAAGGGCGGTTTTTGGAGTGTCAGTTATTTACAGTATATTACTTGTCTGCAATTCAACCTCGCAATTATACAGTATCATAGGTTACATCATCAGTTAGCCTTCAAAAGCCAGTAAAAGTTGTTTGCCTGTGGGTGGCTTCTAGGTCTGGACAGACAGGCCCTGCTTTCTAACATTAGTTAGTTTATTATTCGATTTTGCATCAGAGAAGGGTAAAGTTTTGCCTAATGCCAGGAAAACAACATACTCCAGTTTTATGGCAATACAGTAGACACCGAGTTGTAATGATGATGTAATTTCCTGTTTTTCAAATCTAAAACTGTCCTCTCGCATCTCATTATTTTGCATGACTCTTCTTCTGCAGGAATACTTGGCCAATGGAATAGATAAATGTACTAACTAGTCCTTCACTTTTGTTGTCTTGTTGAAAGTTGACAATCCTTTCTAAGAGTTAGACTGTACCTTCAACAAATGAGAAAGTTGTTGCTGTAAGCATTTTACATGTGATTATATTCAAGGCAATGGGCTTTTCTACATGAGTGGTGGTGGTTTGACTCTAATTTTACAAATGGATTGGTGCCCATTGTACGGCTTAAACACAAAAAGGTCTGTGTCAATGCTGATAATTCAGCTTGGCTCTTAGAACACTGTATATAAATCTCCAATGCTCTCTGTATATAATTTTGCAGTTACATATTTTCTCAGTCAGTTTTCAGTATATGAGGTCAAAACAAATCCCTATACCATCAATTGTACAGACAGACAATCAATTTTCCATTCCTTTTTTTTTCTCTCAGCTTTCATCTCCCACCAAGCTTGTCTTTGCAAACAAGTTGTTTGTGGGAGCAGTTTTTAATCTCTTTGTGGCAGTCTCTCTCACACAGTCACACGGTCAAAGCTGTTTGGCCCTTGGGTGTGGCACGCAAACTGTTCATGGGGTGAGATGGGAGCTAGAATGTCCTTAGAGAAAAGAAACTCTCCTCCACTTGCTTCCCTTCCCAGATGCAGCCCTGTCTCACTGATGGGTTAGAATAGTACCAACTAACTGGAGCCGTAGTACAGCAACTCCAGACACACAACGTTTGTGAGGTTTTCTAACATCTGTCTTTGTGTTACCAGCAAACTGGATGGATTAATAAATGAAATGCTATTCTACCAACCCCCCAACGTCAACTTGCTATAGTGGGAGTCTGTATACAGTATCACCTGTGCCATGCTCATCACATATACCGCTGTGGGAATCAAAGCCCATGTGGGTACACATACACCAGTCTGCATGTTTGACCTGAGGAGGGGTGTTTGTTTGGCACCAGCTGGTGCTGTTTGCCATGTTTTAGAAATATGCCTTGGCCAAACATGAATAAATATGCCCACAATGATAACACAGCATGGCTGCCCTTCCCTGATAAAACACAACATCCATTTCCAGGGTCATCGAGCCAAGGAGGTAAATCCTTTATTTTTCAGTAGTGTTGAAGGCCACTGTTTGGTCAACATTTCCCCCATCCCACAAGTCTGTTTCTTGGGGATGGGGGAGAGGGGGGAGCTACTGTAGTCTCAGATTGGTGGATAGTTCTCTTTGTAATGATTTCTGTGCCCTGTGGCTATATTGCATCAGTAACTTGTGCTCCGCAGAACATTTTGCTTGGTCTGAGTTAAATAGTAGAAAAAAATGTATGAAGAAATATATCATGCCTAACACTGACACAATGTCATAATGTAGCTCTGCCTGAAAATGGTGGTTTACAGACACTAACAAGTATATGCTACTAAATCCTCAATTTTCTTTTCTACCAATCAATATCTTGATAGTCTGCTACAAAAAGATATTGACATGGAAGTTTTAAAAGTCAATATAAATAGTGAATCATCAATGTATATACTGTAATTTAAAGAGAAAGTGAACGTTGTACTGGGTAAACCACTATTTTCATGCAGTGGCCCTCTGTATTTAAAACAAATTTGAAAAAGACGAAAAAATGTATTTTACCTGTACTGGTCTGTGAATCTATGATGCTTTTGCTCTGTATATTTGGGGGAAAAAAATAATAATAATTGTCTGAACGTGTCTTGATTTCGCCTTCAAGAGTGCTTGTTTGTTTGTCATTGAGAGAAGCGTGAGTGTTTATCTATGAGTCAGATGTGTGAGTGCCAGGGTTGGGTAGGTTACTTTCTAAATATAATATTTTACAGTTACTAGTTACCTGTCCAAAATTGTAATCAGTAACATAACTTTAGGATTGCCCAAACTCAGTAACGTAATCTGATTACATTCAGTTACTTTTTGATTACCTTCTGCTTAAGAGGCATTAGAAGAAGTCACAAATGTATGTTATCAATTGAATGACATCTACTGCAGGATAAATCAATGTTAAAGTTTACAAAGCTGGCCATATATGGATGTTACATTTTACTCTATGGTTTGGTTATGCAAGCTTCCTCTAACCCATCACTTTCTAATACATATAATAATACGATTAAATGATATCTTTACATTATAAAAAACTAAGTCTATTAGAATTCCAGTTATTCCAATAAATGTTATATCCCTTGATCTTCAAGAATAGGACTTGGAAATATGAAGTATAGATTAGCCAAATTGTTTCACCTCAGCATAACCCCGAAACTAAGGACTTATTAGCCAGCACTACTCTGTTTTATATGATTTTGTTGTCATGGAGGACTGATTGGGCTGATTGAGTCGAGTTGAAAAATCAATGCTATGCTCATGGAATGGCATGCTTTGAGCAGTACTGAAAAGTGCTATACACATGGGAAAAATGAATGCCATATGCTACATTTGTTATAGGCCTATTGTTTACCTTTTTGTTGGGGACATTTTGATATCTTGAGAATATGCAGCTGTTTAAAGTGCAAATCTACAGATGAAACAATAACAAAACGGAGGCCCTGCCTCTATTTTAGTACAAAGCTGAGGGATGGGCCTGGAGAAATGTAACCACTCACAGATAATAGAACAGAGCTATGGATGCAAGGACTGACCATCCAGGATATCAACATTCTTGTTTTAACCATGTTATGAGGCTATACCGTGTGTTTACGTTTACAAAGTTTACAAACATTGGTGAAAAACAGGCTTATATTTTGGGTTCTCATGGAATGTGACAGTTGAACTAAGCTCATGAGGCATTTAGAAGTAATATTCTTCAAGAATCAATGGATAAACAGTACCAGTCCAAACTTTGGACACACCTACTCATTCAAGGATGGTTCTTTTTTTTAAACTATTTTCTACATTATAGAATACTAGTGATGACATAAACTATGAAATAACACATATGGAATCATATAGTAAGCAAAAAAGTGTTAAACAAATCAAAATATATTTTATATTAGAGATTCTTCAACGTAGCCACCCTTTGCATTGATGACAGCTTTGCACACACTTGGCATTCTCTCAACCAGCTCAATCATGAGGTTAAAAGTTAATTTGTGTAATTTCTTTCCTTCTTAATGCCTTCGAGTCAATCAGTTGTGTTGTGACAAGGTAGGGGTGGTATACAGAAGACAGCCCTATTTGGTAAAAGACCACGTCCATATTATGGCAAGAACAGATCAAATAAGAAAACAGAAATGACAGTCCATCATTACTTGAAGACATGAAGTAAAAAAAAATGAAAATGTCAAAAACGTTGAAAGTTTCTTCATGTGCAGTCACAAAAACCACCAATCGCTATGATGAAACTGGCTCTAATGAGGACCGCCACAGGAATGGAAAACCCAGAGTTACCTCTGGTGCAGAAGATAAGTTAATTAAAGTTACCAATCTCAAAAATTGCAGCCCAAATAAATGCTTCAAAGAGTTAAGGTATCAGACACATCTCAACATCAATTGAGGAGCCTGCGTGAATCGGAACTTCATGGTCGAATTTCTGCAAAGAAACCACTTCTAAAGGACACCATTAATAAGAAGAGACTTGTTTGAACCAAGAAACACAAGCAATGGACATTAGACCGGTGGAAATCATTCCTTTGGACTGATGATTCCAAATTGGAGATTTTTGGTTCAACGGCCGTGTCTTTGTGAGATGAAGAGTAGGTAAACGAATGATCTCCAGGCTGTGTAAGTGCTATTTGACCAAGAAGGAGAGTGATGGAGTGCAGCATCAGATGACCTGGCCTCCACATTCACCCGACCGCAACCCAATTGAGATGATTTGGGATGTGTTGGACCGCAGAGTGAAGGAAAAGCTGCCAACAAGTGCTCAGCATATGTGGGAACTCCTTTAATACTGTTGGAAAAGCATTCTAGGAGAAGCTGGTTAAGAGAATGCCAAGAATGCCACTTTGAAGAATTTAAAATATTGTCACGTCCACTCCCTCTCCTCCTCTCTGTCGCTCGTTGTCACCAGTTTACTCATTATTACGCACACCTGTCACCATAGTTATGCAGACCTGCGCCTCATGAAACTCACCTGGACTCAATGACCTTCCTGACTACCTCCCCTATATCTGTCACTCCATTTGGTTCTTTACTCAGGCGTTATTGTCTCTGTTTATATGTTTCATATCTGTACGCTACTCATGTTTCTTGTTTCGTTCCATGTTCAATCATTTATTAAATGCATTCCCTGTACTTGCTTCCCGATTATTAGCGTACACATTACAAATATGAAATATATTTTGATTTGTTTAACACTTTATTTGCTTACTACATGATTCCAAATGTGTTTCATAGTTTTGATGACTTCACTATTAGTCTACATTTTAGACAATTTTCAAAATAAAGAAAAAACATTGAATGAGTAGGTGTGTCCAAACTTTTGACTGGTATTGTATATACAATTTACATGTCCAAAAATGGTTGTAGCAACTACAGAATACCCCCTTTAAGTCTATCAAATGTGTGCGAGTTTGAGCATGTGTTTATTAGGCCTATGGTTGAATTTTTTCATCAGCATGAATTATATTGAGCAATAAAAGCCTCACTTTTATTCCATAAGCTGGGACCTGCACTATGTAGCTGTTGTAAGAGCACATTTTTCACTGGCTGTCCACTGGTTTCAGAAACAATGATTGATCAGCAGCTTAAACTTCTTTTATTCAACCATTATTGGGTTCAAATACACTTTTAGATTTGTGAACAGCTATTCACAACAACCACAATCCGTAATGCGCAAATAGCTAAATGAGAGAGCAGTAGTGTGATTCACATCAATGTGCTATGTAGATATCAATAATAAGTGATAGCCGTATCGCCGTAGACTACACTACTGCTGTCAAGCTTACCTCCAAGCGTTTATTCAAGTTGGATTATCTTTGGTTGCTGAACAGAAGTCGTACCATTAGAAGACATTAGAAGCTTGGACTGTAGCCTATTCCTGCTCTTTTCCCACAATCCACAAACACATTTGGTGTGTCATTATAGTGGTCTCTAATTTATGGTCAGACTCGCTCACATTGAACAAATGTAAACTTTTTTTTTTAAACCTTTTCTCAACGCTGATTTGAATGTCATTGAGAAAACAGAAAAGTGTCAAAGATTTTTTTACGCAAACATCCTTTCTGCATTTAAAAGTAATCCTAGAAGTAATCTAGTTTTTCAAAAGTATCTGTAATCTGATTACAATATTCTAGCTGGTAACGGATTACAGTTAGTTTTTTTGTAATCCCTTACGTGTAACGGATTACATGTAATTTGTTACTCCCCATCCCTGGTGAGTGCTTGTCTACATAGCTGTATGATTATAATAATACAGAGAAAAAATGCTATTCTTAGTCTTAAAAGCTATAATCAGCTCACCATCTGACCAGATGTAGAATTCCCATTGAGGATCAAATATGTGGGAAGGGAAAGAAAGAGGCGGCTGAGACAGAACACTTGTCTACCAAATAATTCTCCTTCTCACAGTGTTGGCCGCAGTCTTGAAATCCTGTCTCAGACAGCATTATTTCTCTTTGTGAGCCCTGAAAGGCTATGACAAAGAATAAGGGTTTTTCTCTACATCAAACAGGTAACCAGACAAGGCTGTGCACGTGATTGTTCCAAGATGTACAGAACGTTTCTTCAATGCCATGCATGACAAGTTCTCAAGTTCTCTTATGGTATTACAATTCAACACCTATCTGTCATTGAAAATGTGTCTTAAATATATTTGACGATAAACACATCATCTGCATAGTAGGGAAAATACAATATGAATTGCACAGTAAAATCATCAATAAACTAATTTAATACAACCCAGACGGTACATACTTGCTCATATTGACATTATAGTAAAATTGTACACATGCACCTCACCAATGCATTTTAAACACATATTCCTGACTGAGCTCTAATTATTACATTTTCTGTCAAAGTAGGGGGCTTCCTCCACCTCTCCCTCCCCTAACCCTCCCCGGGCATCATCCCCTATTCCCAATTTCCCACAGATGCAGGATTGTTCCCGAAATGACTCCCAAATTACTCTGCATCCGTCCAAATGAGTGATTACAGCAGGTTATTCTGTTGTGGATTACCTTGCCTGATAATTGGATTTGAAATCCAATTTGACAAAAGGCCCAAAATTGGTGCGGATGGCAGAATCAGCATTTGATGCGCTGAAGCACTCCATTACAGAATTATCTACAGACAGCTATTACATGGCATGTAATAGGTAGCAGAGATATGGAAAGATGAAAAGAGGGAGGGAACTGTACAATGAAGGCCTGCGCAGTGAAACCCGATATGCAAATTATGTCTGCTAGCACTTGTTTATCGGAAATACACACACTAACAAAGGTGCTCACTCTCTTTAGTCCATACCAGCAACCGTAATGGATGTACACAGTAATATTAACTGAACTCTCAAATCTGCCTCTTACCTTGGTTCTCTAGAAATAATGTTATACATCTATTCTATTCTTGTAGGCATATGCTAGACTAGTGTTCATCTAAATATTTACTCCTTGTGTCCTTATGGGATATTGAATAGAGTTCAGTGACATGTCAATACATGAAAAAGTTCTACACTACTGTAGCCTCAATGCAATTGCCTGTAAAATCCCTCCCTTACTGTCATTTGTTTAAGGACAGCTGTTGCAGTGGAAAGCTCATTATACCAACATCTGTCTTTTAGTAAATTATGGATCCTCTAACTAAAGCCCCCAACTAAAGCTGGCATAAAATGACTCATTTATAGGCGTCCTGAGTCTTTTCTCTCTTTGAACCAAAAAGATCTCAACATGTTCAAAGTTCAAACCACCCGAAAGATGTTGACAATGGTAATTACTTTTTAGATTTACCACATACCGGTAAAAGGAGAACAAACCGGCACACTTCCGGACTCACTTTTGCCAATGATTTTAATGCAGGGAAACTGAAATCAGTTTCACCTAAATTTATCAGCATGTCACCTCTGCGAATAGAAGCAACAAAACTCTACATTACCTTTACTCCATACAAGAATGCATACATGGTGCTCCCTCACCCTAATTCTGGCAAATCAGACCATAACTCTATCCTCCTGCTTCCTGCTTACATGCAAAAACTCAAACAGGAAGTACCAGTGATGTTCTCAATACGGAAGTTGTCGGATGAAGTAGATGTTAAGCTACAGCACTGTTTTCGCTAACACAGACTGGAATATGTTCCAGGATTCATCCGATAACATTGAGGAGTTTACTACATCTGTCACTAGCTTAATAAGTGCATCGATGACATCGTCCCCACAGTGTCTGTCGGTACATTTCCCAACCAGAAGCCATCCACAGGCAAAATCCACAATGAGTTAAATGCTAGAGCTGCATCAAACAGGCAAAGCGTCAATACAGGAATAAGATTGAATCCTACTACTCTGGCTCTGACGCTCAACGGATGTGGCAGGGCTTGTAAACAAAGGGAAACCCAGCCGAGAGCTGCTCAGCAATGTGAGTTTAGCAGACAAGTTAAGTTCCTTCTACACTGAACCATGCATGAGAGAACCAGCTGTTCTCATAGATTATGTGAGTAAGACCTTTAAAACCTCTTAAGGATTGGCACCTTTTTTTAAATTTTCTAAGAAAGGAGGATGCGGGCAGTTCTAGTTCTACTTCATCTCAAAAGCACTCACTCAGAACGTGCAAAATTGTTACCTCAGAATTGCTCTCCAACGATGGTATTTTTGACAATGACAACCTGCTGCTTCAGAGGACCGAAAAGACTAGAAAGAGAACACTCTTTCTTTACCATATGTAACCCGTTTCAGGAAACTAGGCTTACAGTATGTTGCGGGTCACTACTTCACAGGAGAGACGTTTTTATCATAATGTGTTTTTAGACAGAAATGCCTTCTCCAATGTGAACTTTCATGTTCTTTAATAACATACTTGAATGCCATCTGTAAATACAAATAACATTGTTAAATTACAAGCCTAATTGGTTTAGCCACAGAAAAAGGGGGGACCTTCCCGTTAGCCGTGATTGGCTGAGGTAATGAGTGGGCTGTCTGGCTCACTAGCTAATGTTATGTGTATGCTCTCCACTTTCTGCAGGACAGAGTTTTGAAATCAGTGCAATTCGAGTATGACAACTAAGGAGCTGGAGAAAACATCTTTCTCCGGATTACATCTTCAAACTAAGGGTAACCATGGTATCCAACAGGAGACTCGTCCATCCATGATATATACGAGTAAGATAGTCTAGCTAGCTACATTTTCAGATATTACACTTTTCAATTTTGACAGAAAGTGGTTTCATTTCAAGTTAAAGTGTACTGTTAGCTAGCTAACATTGTGTATGATCTTATTCTTCCTATTTATATTTCAAAGACATTTGCTTGACTAGTTATAGCCTAATGTTAGCTAGCTAACAAAGAACCAGGATGGTTAGCTACCTGCAGATTTATGCACAGGAGTAACATCATGAGTTGGGATTAGGGTTCATTGTTTACCTAGCTAGCTAGCTTTATGTCTTAACAAAAGACTCTTGTCTGAATGAACCAAAGCGAACAATAACTAAGGAATTTACGAATGCTCAACACCCATTAAATATGGCCGGTGTCAGTAAACAAAGGCAAAAAAGCGTAATTCAATTGTTGCCACCAGCACAGTTAGTCACTAACAAACTGGATAACATGAACGCAGCCTAACCAGCTCTGCAAGGGAGAGTAAAATGATCAGAGTGGAGTGTTCTCTCATTATGTGTCTGGAAGTAGCTAGCAAGCTAGAACATGTTAGCTTGGGTGCTTGACTGCCGTTGTAAGGTCAGAACGTTCAGATCAACCCTACTCATCGGCGAGGGCATCCAGTGTGCTTACAAACGGACAATATGACAGCACAGTTGCAGTCACCAATGCTCTGGATAGCATAACAGGTTGATTTGAGCCAGTCAGTCACATTCAGTGGGGAGAACAAGTATTTGACACACTGCCGATTTTACAGGTTTTCCTACTTACAAAGCATATAGAGGTCTGTAATGTTTATCATAGGTACACTTCAACTGTGAGAGACGGAATCTAAAACAAAATCCAGAAAATCACAATGTATGATTTTTAAGTAATTAATCCCAACCGCAAATGTACTTAGACTGGAGTATTTCAACAACTCTTCTCTTCCAACTTGTCAGGCAATCATATGTATCTACCAGTCGAAGCTACTCAGAGGAGAAAGGGGAGGGCCGTCCTCCTCAGTGAAAATTCATAAAAATATAAATAGCGAAACATTCAAAAAGTTAACTTTTTTAGATAAAACTATACTAAATATATTCATGTGACAAAAATAATACAGTGTTTTGCAATGAATGTCTACAGTAACTTCAACAGCACTGTCTGGGCTAGCACCATGGTGTAGCCAGAGGACAGCTAGCTTCCATCCTCCTCTAGCTATATTGACTTCAATTCAAAACTAACCTTCCATAGATATACATGGTAATTATGACCAATTCCGAAGGACGTCCTCCAACCATTCAAAGCTTTTTCAGTATGAACTGACATGTTGTCCATCCAATCATAGATGTTGTCTGTTCACACTGCTATGCTTTATCTTGGCCAGGTCGCAGTTGCAAATGAGAACTTGTTCTCAACTAGCCTACCTGGTTAAATAAAGGTGAAATAAAAAATAAAAAAAATAAAAAAAATCAGAGAACGAACCTAGTGTGTTGTATTGGGTTTGTGCCACAGAGCATTATGGGGGTTTTATGTATTGAGAAGCCTGGTGACATTGCTGGATAGAGATTAAGAGTGAAGAGTGATAGTTGAGCATTTTTGGGACATTATTCAATTCAAATTAATTTTTTTAAATGACTGGAGATGGAGGTATATTGTACATTGTTTTCTTGGGTTTAGAACTTTATTTTTGTGTCCAGTTAGTGCAATTTATTTAACTTTGCCTTGCTAACTTCAGTAGCTAGCTAGCTACTAGAGCCAGTGTGCATTTTTCTCCACCAGAATGTTAGAATGGCCAATGCTGCCGAAGATGTTGTGGACTTTTTGTTGAAGAACCCCTTTCATTCTCTAGGGTACATGGAAAAGGTGCGACTTAAAAGCAAGGGTCGACCTCTGCCTGAGATCAGTTTCATGAAGAAGGATGAAAAGGTGAGAGCGTTCAATACCGGGTATCAGATGTCTAGCTGGTTAACAGCGAGCCTATCATCAAGCCGCCTGTAATTGTACGTTACGATGCTTTACATGTTGAACATCTTTTCTGGGATGTCAAAAACAATTCCGAATGATTTGATAGGTTCCATCACATCATCCATTAAACGTTAGGATGAAAGAGAGAGGTTGTTGCAGCACATTTTTTCACGTGCGCTCATGTAGGCTTGCACTTTCCTCCGGTATTTATTTAGCAAAGATGATAACACATAATACCTCCGGACAGACACAAGCAAAAACTCATGACATAAATGTTGCCGCCACCTAGGCTACACCTAAACATTAGAAATCTGACATGCTGTGTGGGATGAAAACAAGACTATTTTTCAATCTGATCAACAGTAAGCTAGGCTGCCTATACGTTTTAAATCCATAATTATTACCTGGAGTTAATCAATCAATATAATATTGATGGCAGATGTGAGTAACTCCACCAGTCTGCTTGCAGTTCTATTGTCCAGCAGTTGTTGTCTATGTGTCTGGGTAGAGGAAATCCATCGCCTAATCTAGTCTAAACATCATTTATATGAACAAATATAAGGTAGCTGATTTATATGAACAAACACAACTGATTAATCACGGTCGTACCTTATAGGGTTCAGATTTTTCCTAGTTAGGTTAACATACAAGAAATTGCCCAACCACTCTGCGACCTATGGTGCCACCAGTCTGATTGCAGTTGTCAGTTATCGTCAGGTTTGTGGATGATCAGGGCTTTATTCAGGAATGTTTCTTGAGCTACTTTGATGTGTCAAGTGGGCGAGATGTGCAGTCTGTGTTTGACTTCATGAATTTTGAGATGTCTAAGTTTAACAAGAAACTTGTTGTCCAATCCTACAATGGCTCAGCTGTAATGGAATGTATCTACTATTTGTATTTACAGCTAAGTCCTCTCATGTTCCCTGATTAAGAGATACTATCTTCAGAGTTCGTACTGTTAGGTGACCTAAACTGGAAAATGCTTAACACCTCAGCCGTCCTACAATCTAAGCTAGATGCCCTCAATGTCACACAAATGATCAAGGAACCTACCAGGTACAACCCAAAATCCGTAACCATGGGCACCCTCTTAGATATTCCTGACCAACTTTCCCTCTAAATACACCTCTGCTGTCTTCAAACAGGATCTCAGCGATCACTGCCTCTTTGCCTGCGTCCGTAATGGCTCCACGATCAAACTACCACCCATCATCACTGTCAAACGCTCCCTTAAACACTTCAGCAAGTAAGCCTTTCTAATCAACCTGGCCTTCAAAGTGTCTCCCCTCTAGAACCAAACTGACACTCTAGAACCAAACTGTTATAGCCCGATATCCATCCTGCCCTGCCTTTCTAAAATCTTCAAAAGCCAAGTTAACAAACAGATCATTTCGAATCCCACCTTACCTTCTCCACCATGCAATCTGGATTCCAAACTGGTCATGGGTGCACCTCAGCCAAGGTCAAGGTCCTAAATGGTAACATAACTGCCATAAAAGACAGTATTGTGCAGCCATCTTCATCAACCTGGCCAAGGCTTTCGACTCTGTTAATCACTAAATTCTTATGGGCAGCCTCAATAGCCTTGGTTTCTCAAATGACTGCCTCGCCTGGTTCACCAACTACTTCTCAGACAGAGTTCAGTGTGTCAAATCAGATGGCCTGTGGTCTGGACCCCTGGAAGTCTCTATGGGGAGTTACAGGGTTCAATTCTCGGGCTGACTCTTTTCTCTGTATACATCAATGATGTCGCTCTTGCTGCTGGTGGTTCTCTGATCCACCTCTACGCAGACGACACCAGTCTGTATACATTTGGCCCTTCTTTGGACAATGTGTTAACAAACCTCCAAATGAGCTTCAGTGCCATACAACACTCCTTACGTGGCCTCCAACTGCTTTTAAATGCTAGTAAAACTAAATGCATGCTCTTCAATCGATCCCTGCCAGCACCCACCCTCCCGACCAGCAGCACTACTCTGGACGGTTCTGACTTAGAATATGTGGACAACTACAAATACCTAGGTGTCTGGATAGACTATAAATTCTCCTTCCAGACTCACATTAAGCATTTCCATTCCAAAGTTAAATCTAGAATCGGCTTCCTATTTTGCAACAAAGCCTCCTTCACTCATGCTGCCAAACATACCCTCGTAAAACTGACTATCCAACCGATCCTTGGCTTCGGCGATGTCATTTGCAAAATGGCCTCCAACACTCTACTCAGCAAATTGGATGTTGTCTATCACAGTGCCATCCGTTTTGGCACCAAAGCCCCATATACTACCCACCACTGCTACCTATATGCTCTCGTTGGCTGGCCCTCGCTACATATTAATTGCCAAACCCACTGGCTCCAGTTCATCTATAAGTCTTTGCTCAGTAAAGCACCACTTTATCTCAGCTCACTGGTCACCATAGCAACATAGCACGCGCTCCAGCAGGTACATTTCACTGGTCATTCCCAAAGCCAAAACCTCATTTGGCCGTCTTTCCTTCCAGTTCTCTGCTGCCAATGATTGGAACGAATTGCAAAAATCACTGAAGCTGGAGACTTATATCTCCCTCTCCAACTTTAAGCATCAACTGTCAGAGCAGCTTACCGGCAGTACCTGTTCAGTGCCCATCTGTAAAAAGCACACCCAACTACCTCATCCCCATATTGTTATTTTTTTGTTGCTCTTTTGCACCCCAGTATCTCTACTTGCACATCGTCATCTGCACATCTCACTTCAGTGTTAAACTAATTAGTCTTTGATGATTTTTGAAACACACTGTGGTCTCCGTGCGTTCCGCGCCTATACCGTGGATCTCCCATCCTTCTCAATTTTTCAAGTCACCAGTGTCGTGTCTTTGGCTATGCCGGATTAAGTGATATAATGTCTCTGTAATTAATATCACCTGAACAATTGAGATAATCATGTAATTAACTAAAGAGTCGGGCACCACAAAAAAAATATTTATAGAGCTGTTATCGTCCGAAAAAACTCTTAAAGACCTAATAATATTTTACATCAATAACAGTCAATATCAATCGTCATCTTAATTCAGTCTCATCTGAAAGTTGTAAAATCTTGGTTATCTGCACGAACCCTGGCTAACAATTTGAATCAGCAATGCAAAATTGGGTTTAATTATTTATTTACTAAATAATCACTCATAATTACACATGCACATAATTAAATCATAACTTGATTACAAATTACATCATAAAGGAAAACGTCCCTAGCTAGATATGACAGCTTGTTACACAAAGGAAAAGGGCTGGGTTTGAGTGAAAGAGCGGGAAGACTGAGGGCCACAGGGAGAAGCTGTGCTATCGTAAATACGGTATCTGATGCATTCTAAATTACCACTCATTTGGAAAAGGAAAATGCAATAAATATTTACTCAGAGCTGCGCTTCGGTAGGTTGGTGGTAGATGGAAGGCCGTGTTGCCTAACCGAGTCAATTGAAGAATGTCTCTGGTTGTCAATTTGATACGTTGTAGTAACATCTTTGGGTGATACTCTGTTTGTTCCTTCCTAACCCTTGTTTGCATCTGCTGTTGCTAACTCAATGTCTAGGAGGTATCACTTCTCTAGTGAATAAGAGTTCAAAGTTCATACCATTCGCAACCAAAGCTCACGCTGATGTTGGCTTCATTCTGTAGTTATTACCTCAACCATTCTGACATCGGACCGTCGTCCTACATCCTCAGAACAGGAGGTTATAGTGTCGTCAAGGGCTTATATAGGAAGGGAGAGGAGGGCGTGTTTGAAAAGTTGTATAGCCCATGTCCCTTCACAGGGGTGGGCCACTGATTGAGCAGAGCCCTGTCTTATGAAAACCCAATTCTCACATTTTAGAAGCTAAAATCACATCTCATCCCATCACGAATAATTTCATATTCAAACATTTAAATTGAACAACACTTCCATGTGAATCCGATAACTCTGATATGTAGGCTTTCCACTGTAGAGTTTGTCATTTTATCATTGATGAGAATGTCTCAGACGACAACCAAACTGACATCATATTCATTAAGTAGCACCGCATATGTTCAATTGTTCGGATTACCAGAATATAGTTCATTTCCCCCCACCTTCTGATGTTCCCAGAATCTCTATGTTAACCAAGGTTTTTGCAAATGTAACATCAGTAGGGTAGAGATAGGAAAAAGGGGGGAGAGGTATTTATGACTGTCATAAACCTAACCCCCAAGCCAATGTCATGACACCAGGCTCCACTTTTACCTACAGGGGAAGGATGGCCAGCCACACAGGAGGGTGATTTTTACAAAGGAGGAGCATCTCATTTCCCATGTGACGACCCTCCCACTCTGTCTGCCGGTGGGCGGAGTTGGGAGGGTCGTCAGCTACATGGGAAACACCTGGGCCCGGTGTGTCTCAGGATGGGTGTACCGCTTCCCCATTCATGGAGGAGACTCTCTCCATGCAGACACCTTTATGGATTTTGTTGTGTTTCTTGGTGTTTTTTTGGTTGTTTGCTTTAGCATCTTTCAACACCCTGCATTATCATATTTATGCATGCAAAACTCACTCACACTACTGATTACTGATTACACACAACATTGTATATTATACTTAGTTACTGTATTTAATAAATATATGTTTTGTTACTCCTTATCTCCACATTGTCTCCCTTTGATGGTATTTATATATTCAACATTATTCATTGTTGTATACTAGGGACTAAAAATAGATACATATACAGTACCAGTCAAAAGTTTGGACACACCTACTCATTAAAGGGCTTTTCTTTATTTTCACTATTTTCTACATTGTAGAATAATAGTGAAGACATCAAAATGATGAAATAACACATGGAATCATGTAGTAACCAAAAAGTGTTAAACAAATCTAAATGTGTTTTATATTTGAGCTTCATCAAAGTAGCCATCCTTCCCCTTGACAGCTTTGCACACTCTTGGCATTCTCAACCAGCTTCACCTGGAATGTATTTCCAACAGTCTTGAAGGAGTACCCACATATGCTGAGCACTTGTTGGCTGCCTTTCCTTCACTCTGCGGTCCAACTCATCCCAAACCATCTCAATTGGTTTGAGGTCGGGTGATTGTGGAGTCCAGGTCATCTGATGCAGTTCTCCATCAGTCTCTTTCTTGGTCAAACAGCCCTTACACAGCCTGGAGGTGTGTTGGATCATTTCCAAGACAATGGTGTACTAATGAGCTATGCGAGATAGAAAAAAATGAATCATAGAGGACAAATGAAATGATATCATTTCAGTGTATAGAAGGGAATGGCAGGTTAAAATAATAACATGGACGGCCAAACAAGCCAGTGTGTCAAATGGATTTGCATATGAATGGAGTGGAAATTAGCTGACTTTGTGATCTGTAAGGTAAGTCACTTTAACGTTTCAAGCTGATTACACATTTTCATTGCAATTTCCGAAACCTAGCAACTTTTCAGACATGGATTTCATGTTGTAATGTTAACAAAGTACCTGAAAGTAGTTTGAAGTAATGTTTTCATTTTATTTGCTAAATAAAACGTGTTTAAACAGCGAAATTGTCACGGAAAATCAGCCTTGTTTGCATAGCGATGATGAAAAGAACGTCATTTAGGCTGTAATGAGCTCCAAAATTCAAATCATTGCTTTCACGTTCACCCACGACAGCCTGGCCACTCATGACTCCAACACCATCATGAAGTTTGCTGACGACACGACGGTCGTAGGACTGAACAAAGATGACAATGAGGCAGCCTATAGGGAGGAGGTCAGGACAACAACCTCTCCCTCAACGTCATCAAGACAAAGGAGCTGATCTTGGACTACAGAAAAACGGAGGGACGAGCACACCCCTATCCACATTGATGGGGTTGTAGTCAAACGGGTCGAGGGCTTAATGTTCCTCTGTGTCCACATCACCAAGAAATTGACATGGTCCACACACACACCAACACAGTTGTGAAGTGGCACGACAGCAACTCTTCCACCTCAGGAGGCTGAAAAGATTTGGCATGAGCCATCAGATCCTCAAACAATTCTACAGCTGGTACCATTGAGAGCATCTTGACTGGCTGCATCACTACTTGGTATGGCAACAGCAAGGCACCCGACCGCAAGGCACTACAGAGGGTGGTGAGCACGGCCCAGTTCATCACTGGGGCCGAGCTCCCTGCCATCCAGGACCTCTATACAAAGCAGTGTCAGAGGAAGGCCCTAAAAATTGTCAAAGACTCCAGCCACCCAAGCCGTAGACTGTCCTCTCTGCTACCGCACAGCAAGCGGTACCAGTGCACTAAGTCTGGAACCAATGAGACCCTGAACAGTTTCTACCCTCACGCAATAAGAATGCTAAACAAGACTGCTAAATAGCTAAATCAAATGGCTAACTGGACTACCTGCACTGACCCTTTTTTATAATAACTCTCTTGCACTGTCTCTATGCATAAACACTAGACTCTACTCACTACATACACCCACACACACATAACACGTGCACACATGCACACTGACGTCACACACAAACATACCTTGCTGCTATTAAATAAAATAAAATGTTATTTGTCAAATGCACTGAATACAACAGGTGTAGACCTAACCATGTTTCACGCCCTGACCATAGAGAGCCTTTGTATTCTCTATTTTGGTTAGGTCGGGTGTGTCTAGGGTGGGTAATCTAGGTTGTTTTATTTCTATGTTGGCTTGGTATGGTTCCCAATCAGAGGCAGCTGTTTAGCATTGTCTCTGATTTGGGATCATATTTAGGCAGCTATTTCCCCACTGTTTTTTTGTAGGATCTTGTTTATGTTATTTTTTTGTGCGTTTCACAAAATAAAAGATGTGGAACCCATATCACGTTTCGCCTTGGTCCGCATGTTATTTAGACGATCGTGACAGAAGATCCCACCACACCAGGACCAAGCAGCGTGCCCTGGAGGAGAAGGTATCCTGGGCTTGGGAGGAGATCAAGGAGGAGAAGATATCATGGACTTGGGAGGAAATAATGGGAGGACACGAGAGCCTTCCTTGGAAGAAGACGCAAGGAGAGAAGGGAAGACAGCGAGGACGCCGGGGTTCGCGGCCACCACGAAAGCCCAAAGAACAGCCCCAAGAAAAATAATTGGGGAGGCACACGGGGTGGTAGGTGGAGCCGAGGAGTGAACTAGAGCCAATCTGAGAGAAGATGGAGAAATTGGAGGAGAGTGAACGGAGAGAGTCAAAGACCGTCATTGAGCTGATGGAGAAAATTGGAGGAGAGAGAAATGAGAGAGTTGTTGTGTTGGTGTATGATGCACGACATTCACCCTAAGCAGCGTGTCACCGGTTGATGCCACTTGGGTCAGCTCTCCGTACTCGTCCTGAGTACTGTAAAAACTGTGCCGACTCTACACACCAGGTCTCCAGTACGCCTCCACAACCCACTACGTCCTGTGCCAGCTCCTCGCACTCGCCGTGAGAAGTGTGTCATCGTTCCGGTACAATTTGTGCCGGCTCTATGCACTAGGTCTCCAGTACGCCTCCACAGTCCGGTACGTCCTGTGCCTGCTCCTTGAACTCGCCTTAAAGTGCGTGTCACCAGTCCGGTGCCACCTGTTCCGGCTCCACGCACCAGGCCTTCAGTGCGCTTTCCCAGTAGGGTACATCCTGTGCCTGCTCCTCGCACTTGCCCTGAAGTGTGTGTCACCAGTCTGGTACCACATGTGCCGGCTCCACGCACTAGGCCTCCAGTGAGCCTCCCCAGTTCGGGACATCCTGTGCCTGCTCCTCACACTCGCCCTGAAGTGCATGTCAACAGTCTGGCGTCACCTGTGCCGGCTCCACGCACCAGGTCTCCGGCGACGGTCCCCAGTCCAGAGCTTCCGGCGACGGTCCCCAGTCCAGAGCTTCCGGCAATGGTTCACAGTCCGGAACCTCCTGCGACGGTCCACGGTCCGGAACCTCCTACGACGGTCCACGATCTTGAACCTCCTGCGACGGTCCACAGTCTGGAACCTCCTACGATGGTCCACAGTCCTGAACCTCCTGCGACAGTCCACAGTCCGGGACCTCCTACGACGGTCCACAGTCCGGAACCTCCTGCGACGGCCAATAGTCCGAAATCTCCTGCGACGGTCAACGTTCCCGGAACCTCCAGCGAGGGTCAACGTTCCGGAGCATCCAGGCAAGGCGTCCAGTCCAGCTCCAGGGTTGGAGCCTCCCTCTGCGCCGGTGCCCAGTCCAGGCATGGTGTCCAGTTCAGCTCCAAGGCCAGAGCCTTCCTCTGCATCGGTACCCAGTCTGGGTACGGTGTCCAGTCCAGCTCCATGGCCGGAGCCTTCATCTGCGCCAGTTCCCCCGCCAGTGCCCAGTTATGTATAGTTGCCTGTGAGCACTCCGTAGCTCCACGTTTCGTAAAAAAAAAAAATGTTTTGTGCGTTTCACAAAATAAAAGATGTGGAACCCATATCACGCTGCGCCTTGGTCCGCATGTTATTTTGACGATCGTGACACCATGACATACTAACTTATAAGCCCTGAACCAACAATGCAGGTCAAGAAATAGAGCATGGAAAATATCTACTAATAAACTAAAGTAAAAAAATAAAATCGAAAAGTAACACAAGAAACTGACAAAACAATAACAAGGCTATATAAGAGGGTAGATAATAAACAGTGAGTAGCAGCAGTGTGAAAACAAAGGGGGAGGGTGGCGTCAATGTAAATAGTCCGCTGGCCATTTGATTAATTGTTCAGCAGTCTTAAGGCTTGGGGGTAGAAACTGTTAAGCTCCGGTATCGCTTGCCATGCAGTAGCTGACAGAACAGTCTATGACTGGAGTCTTTGACAATATCAAATCAAATGTAATTTGTCACATGCGCCGAATACAGTGAAACGCTTACTTGCGAGCCCCTAACCAGTTGAAAAAAATATGGATAAGAATAAGAGAAAAGTAAAAAGTAATTAAAGAGCAGCAGTAAATAACAATATCGGGGCTGTATACAGTGGTTTTTGGTACAAAGTCAATGTGTGAATGTGCGGGAGCACCGGTGTTGAGGTAATTGAGATAATTATGTACATGCAGATAGGGTTTTTAAAGTGGATATATTAGCAGAGAGTAGTAGCTGTGTGTGCGTGTGGGGGGGGGAGTGCAAATAGTCTGGGTAGCCATTTGATTAGCTGTTCAGGACTCTTATTGCTTGGGAGTTGTTTAGAAGCTTCTTGGACTTGGTGCTCCGGTCCCGCTTGCCGTGCAGTAGTAGAGGGAAAGTCTATGAGTAGGATGGCTGGAGACTTTGACAATTTTTAGGACCTTCCTCTAACACCGCCTGGTATCGAGGTCCTGGATGGCAGGAAGCTTGGCCCGGTGATGTACTGGGCTGTACGCACTACCCTCTGTAGTGCCTTGTGGTCGGAGGCCGAGAAGTTGCCATACCAGGCAGTGATGCAACCCATCAGGATGGTGAAACTAAAATCTTTTGAAGATCTGAGGACCGATGACAAAATGTTTCTGTCTCCTGAGGGGGAATAGGTTTTGTCATGCCCTCTTCACGACTGCCTTGGTGTGCTTGGACCATGTTAGTTTGTTGTTAATGTGGGTTGTTAATGTGTTTGACGTCAGTGTGCATGTGTGGCATCAGTGTGGGTGCATAGAGTCAGGTAGGATAGTTAGTGCAAAAAAGTGTGTGTCAAATCAAATCAAATGTATTTATATAGCCCTTCGCACATCAGCTGATATCTCAACGTGCTGTACAGAAACCCAGCCTAAAACCCCAAACAGCAAGCAATGTAGGTGTAGAAGCACGGTGGCTAGGAAAAACTCCCTAGAAAGGCCAAAACCCAGGAAGAAACCTAGAGAGGAACCAGGCTATGTGGGGTGGCCAGTCCTCTTCTGGCTGTGCCGGGTGGAGATTATAACAGAACATGGCCAAGATGTTCAAATGTTCATAAATGACCAGCATGGTCAAATAATAATAATCACAGGCAGAACAGTTGAAACTGGAGCAGCAGCACGGCCAAGTGGACTGGGGACAGCAAGGAGTCATCATGCTAGGTAGTCCTGAGGCATGGTCCTAGGGCTCAGGTCCTCCGAGAGAGAGAAAGAAAGAGATAATTAGAGAGAGCATACTTAAATTCACACAAGACACCAGATAGGACAGGAGAAGTACTCCAGATATAACAAACTGACCCTAGCCCCCTGACACATAAACTACTGCAGCATAAATACTGGAGACTGAGACAGGAGGGGTCAGGAGACACTGTGGCCCCATCCGATGATACCCCCGGACAGGGCCAAACAGGAAGGATATAACCCCACCCACTTTGCCAACGCACAGCCCCCACACCACTAGAGGGATATCTTCAACCACCAACTTACCATCCTGAGACAAGGCCGACTATAGCCCACAAAGATCTCCGCCACGGCACAACCCAAGGGGGCACCAACCCAGACAGGAAGATCAGATCAGTGACTCAACCCACTCAAGTGACGCACCCCTCCTAGGGACGGCATGAAAGAGCACCAGTAAGCCAGTGACTCAGCCCCTGTAATAGGGTTAGAGGCAGAGAATCCCCGTGGAAAGAGGGGAACCGGCCAGGCATAGACAGCAAGGGCGATTCGTTACTCCAGAGCCTTTCCGTTCACCTTCACACTCCTGGGCCAGACTACACTCAATCATATGACCCACTGAAGAGATGAGTCTTCAGTAAAGACTTAAAGGTTGAGACAGAGTTTGCGTCTCTCACATGGCTTAGGCAGACCATTCCATAAAAATGGAGCTCTATGGGAGAAAGCCCTGTCTCCAGCTGTTTGCTTAGAAATTCTAGGGACAATTAGGAGGCCTGCGTCTTGTGACTGTAGCGTACGTGTAGGTATATACGGCAGGCCCAAATCAGAGAGATAGGTAGGAGCAAGCCCATGTAATGCTTTGTAGGTTAAAGAGGGGAACCGGCCAGGCATAGACAGCAAGGGCGATTCGTTACTCCAGAGCCTTTCCGTTCACCTTCACACTCCTGGGCCAGACTACACTCAATCATATGACCCACTGAAGAGATGAGTCTTCAGTAAAGACTTAAAGGTTGAGACAGAGTTTGCGTCTCTCACATGGCTTAGGCAGACCATTCCATAAAAATGGAGCTCTATGGGAGAAAGCCCTGTCTCCAGCTGTTTGCTTAGAAATTCTAGGGACAATTAGGAGGCCTGCGTCTTGTGACTGTAGCGTACGTGTAGGTATATACGGCAGGCCCAAATCAGAGAGATAGGTAGGAGCAAGCCCATGTAATGCTTTGTAGGTTAGCAGTAACACCTTGAAATCAGCCCTTGCCTTGACAGGAAGCCAGTGTAGGGAGGCTAGCACTGGAGTAATATGATCAAATATTTGGGTTCTAGTCAGGATTCTAGCAGCCGTATTTAGCACCTACTGAAGTTTATTTAGTGCTTTATCTGGGTAGCCGGAAAGTAGAGCATTGCAGTAGTCTAACCTAGAAGTAACAAAAGCATGGATACATTTTTCTGCATCATTTTTGGACAGAAAGTTTCTGATTTTTGCAATGTTACGTAGATGGAAAAAAGCTGTCCTTGAAACAGTCTTGATATGTTCCTCAAAAGAGAGATCAGGGTCCAGAGTAACGCAGAGGTCCTTCACAGTTTTATTTGAGACGACCGTACAACCATTAAGATTAATTGTCAGATTCAGCAGAAGATCTCTTTGTATCTTGGGACCTAGAACAAGCATCTCTGTTTTGTCCGAGTTTAAAAGTAGAAAGTTTGCAGCCATCCTCTTCCTTATGTCTGAAACACAGGCTTCTAGCGAGGGCAATTTTGGGGCTTCACCATGTTTCATTGAAATGTACAGCTGTGTGTCATCCGCATAGCAGTGAAAGTTAACATTATGTTTTCGAATGACATCCCCAAGAGGTAAAATATATAGTGAAAACAATAGTGGTCCTAAAACAGAACCTTGAGGAACACTGAAATTTACAGTTGATTTGTCAGTGGACAAACCAGTCACAGAGACAAACTGATATCTTTCCGACAGATAAGATCTAAACCAGGCCAGAACTTGTCTGTGTAGACCAATTTGGGTTTCCAATCTCTCCAAAAGAATGTGGTGATCGATGGTATCAAAAGCAACACTAAGGTCTAGGAGCACAAGGACAGATGCAGAGCCTCGGTCTGATGCCATTAAAAAGTCATTTACCACCTTCACAAGTGCAGTCTCAGTGCTATGATGGGGTCTAAAACCAGACTGAAGCATTTCATATACATTGTTTGTCTTCAGGAAGACAGTGAGTTGCTGCGCAACAGCCTTTTCTAAAAATGTTGAGAGGAATGGAAGATTCGATATAGGCCGATAGTTTTTTATATTTTTGGGGTCAAGGTTTGTTTTTTTCAAGAGAGGCTTTAGTACTGACACTTTTAGTGAGTTTGGTACACATCCGGTGGATAGAGAGACATTTATTGTGTTCAACATAGGAGGGCCAAGCACAGGAAGCAGCTCTTTCAGTAGTTTAGTTGGAATAGGTTCCAGTATGCAGCTTTAGAGTTTAGAGGCCATGATTATTTTCATCATTGTGTCAAGCGATATAGTACTAAAACACTTGAGTGTCTCTCTTGATCCTAGGCCCTGGCAGAGTTGAGCAGACTCAGGACCACTGAGCTTTGAAGGAATACGCAGATTTAAAGAGGAGTTTGTAATTTGCTTTCTAATAATCATGATCTTTTCCTCAAAGAAGTTCATGAATTTATTACTGCTGAAGTGAAAGCCATCCTCTCTTGGGGAATGCTGCTTTTTAGTTTGCTTTGTGACAGCATCAAAAAGGAATTTCGGATTGTTCTTATTTTCCCCAATTAAGTTGGAAAATAGGATGATCGAGCAGCAGTACGGGCTCTTCGATACTGCACGGTACTGTCTTTCCAAGCTAGTCGGAAGACTTCCAGTTTGGCGTGGTGCCATTTCCGTTCCAATTTTCTGGAAGCTTGCTTCAGAGCTCGGGTATTTTCTGTATACCAGGGAGCTAGTTTCTTATGAGAAATGTTTTTAGTTTTTAGGGGTGCAACTGCATCTAGGGTATTGCGCAAAGTTAAATTGAGTTCCTCAGTTAGGTGGTTAACTGATTTTTGTCCTCTGATGTCCTTGGGTAGACAGAGGGAGTCTGGAAGGACATCAAGGAATCTTTGTGTTGTCTGTGAATTTATAGCACGACTTTTGATGTTCCTTGGTTGGGGTCTGAGCAGATTATTTGTTGCAATTGCAAACGTAATAAAATGGTGGACCAATAGTCCAGGATTATGAGGAAAAACATTACGATCCACAACATTTATTCCATGGGACAAAACTAGGAGGGCGAAGAGGAGGCCGAGATGGATATTGTCGTGGTGGAGGAGCATCAGCGTAGCTAGGGAGTGAAGCAGTGACAGGACTATGATACAGATCACTTCACTACCAGAGATTACCTGACAGTGAGTAGGTCCAGAGACATGTTGTACAAAACCCATTGAGTCGATGATGTGTGTGGGTAAAGATGTTTCATACAGTATTCAGGCCTACATTGCTACATCAATTATCTCGTACCGCTGCACATCGACTCGGTACTGCTCCTCCCTGTATATACAGATTCCAAGAACACAGGATGAGATATTACTATCCTTTGTGCAAGCACTTCCAAGGGTTCATGAACAGTCAGCCTGGTGAAATTTGGGGAGCGCATCGTCAGTAGTGTACCTTTGGTTCCTAGGGTGTTTCGGCCTTTCACACTATACACCCTCCCCAAAGGCGGCCAGCGACAGGGTGATCAATCCTACGCTTGCGTCCCATTCCCAATTAGTCATAGGAGTTGCCTTGTTGTTGATAGCCAACATCCCATGGGACTATGCATGGCAGGGGCATCCTCCTCCCTGAGTCAAGCATTGTTGACCACATACCTCCTGGCCCTCTCACTTCGGGGCCCAGCTGGGGTCTTTCCTCTTCATCCAGAGCCACTGACTGCTGCCTTCTGCCGCCTCCGATACAGCTTTGATTGCCGAACGCTGGCTCTGGCCCTTAATTCCCAGGTCTCTAAGCAGTCTGGTTGTAGATGTTGCCACAAAACCTCTGCAGCCCACCTCCACTGGTCGGACTTCTGTGTTCCAGCCATGATGCCGTGCTTCGGCAGCTAGATCGGCATAGCGCAGATGTTTTCGCTCATAAGCCTCATCTACTGAGTCCTCCCAGGGTACTGTGAGCTCAATGATGAAGACCTTCTTGAGTGAACGGGACCAGAGCACCATGTCAGGTCTTAGGGTGGTGGTTGCGATCCCCGGAGGAAACACAAGTTGCCGGCCAATGTCAGCTAGCATTTTCCAGTCGCGGGCCAAGCGCAGCTGGTCTCGCTCTAATGGTGTAGAGCCGCTCTTCGGTGGTTTAGCCCCTTCGCGGACAAGGGTCGTCCGTAAGGGGTGTGATGCTGCTGGGGGTAGTAGGGAGTTGGTGGCAGCTCGCTTTTACTCCAGGGCGGACGCAAGGTTTTTAAGGACTTGGTTGTGACGCCAAGTGTAGCGTCCTTGGGTGAGGCTTGTTTTACAACCTGTGAGAATGTGCCTGAGGTTGGCTGGCATGGAACAGAGGGCACAGTCCGGATCTTCACCATGCCATTGGTGAAGATTAACTGGTGTTGGAAGGACGTCATATGTTGCTCTGATGGAAAAGCTCAACCGCCTCGCTTCCATGGCCCACAGATCCTTCCAGCTGATCTTCCTCTTCTCCACACTGTCCCATCGAGTCCACTGTCCCTGTTTGGCAAGAGAGACTGCCTTGGCCCACCTTGCAGCCTCCTCCTGATGGCGTACTTCCTGCACTACCATCTTGCTCCTCCCTGTATATACAGTATATATGTTATTTTAACTTATTATTGTTATTCGTTACACACAGTGGTGGAAAAGTACCCAATTGTCATACATTAGTAAAACTTAAGATACCTTAATAGAAAAATACTCACCCAATAAAATACTACTTGAATAAAAGTCTAAAAGTATTTGGTTTTAAATATACTTACTGAAAGTATCAAGAGTAAATGTAATTGCTAAAAGTATCAAAAGTGAAAGATAAGGTATACTGTAAATCATTTCACATTCCTTATATTAACCAAACCAGACGACACAATCTTCTTGATTTTAAAATGTAAGGATAGCCAGGGGCACGCTCCAACACTCAGCCATTATTTACAAACGAAGCATTTGTGTTTAGTGAGTCTGCCAGATCAGAGGCTGTGGGGATGACCAGGGATTTTCTCTTGATAAGTGCGTGAATTGGACCATTTTCCTGTCCTGCTAAGCATTCAAGTTCTTTTGGGTGTCAGAGAAAATTTATGGAGTAAAAAGTACATTATTTTCTTCAGGAATGTAGTGAAGTAAAAGTAAAAGTTGTCAAAAAATATAAATAGTAAAGTACAGATACCCATAAAAAAAGACTTATGTTGTACTTTACACCACTGGTTATTCACTGTGCATTTATTCCTTTTTTTGTGTGTTTTTTATCTTAAACACTGCATTGTTGGAAAATGACCCATCAGTAAGCATTTTCACTGTTTGTCTACACCTGTTGTTTACAAAAAAAAATGAAAATACATTTTTATTTGATTTCAGAATCTCCCTTGGCCTTGCCAGGTCACTGAAAATCAACTGCTGTAGAACTTTGGGATTTTCTTTACCAGGGAATCTAGATTACATGTTAGGAATTGTCACACCCTGACCTTAGTATTCTTTGTTTTCTTTGTTATTTTGGTTAGGTCAGGGTGTGACATGGGTGATGTATGTGTTTTTGGCTTGTCTAGGGGTTTTGTATGTTTATGGGGCTGTGACCTTTCTAGGTATATTGTATGTCATGGTTGCCTAGATTGGTTCTTAATTAGAGGCAGCTGTCTATCGTTGTCTCTGATTGGGAACCATATTTAGGCAGCCATATTCTGTGGGTACTTTGTGGGTGATTGTTTCCTGTCTTTGTGTTCTCTGCACCAGATAGGACTGTTTCGGTTTTGCCACGTTTGTTATTTTGTATTTGTGTAGTGTTTTCGTCTTTCATTAAACCATGTTGAACACGAACTACGCTGCATTTTGGTCCGATCCCTGCTACACCTCCTCTTCGTCTGAAGAGAAATCAGAAATCAGCCGTGACAGGAATAGATAAATAAATCTCCCCTCTTGATTACAAGCAGAGTTGAGAGCAGAATCCATGCAAGCATCTTAAATGGATTATTGATCCTGTGACCTTTCTCTGGTTTTAGGTTCTCTTGTTTGTTCCAGCGGTGTTGACTTAACTCACACTATAGACAATGTTGATTAATCAAACATTAGCTGTACATATTAGACTGTTAATTACCCACGCCAATGTTTGCACATAATTTAAACAGGTGACAAGTAAGAATGAGGAGTCGCTTTCCAGTACCTCTATCCTCTGCTTCTCAACATGTTTGGACATAGTTGCACTCTAGTATTGAATTGAATTACTTTATTTTTCCAGAAGGACCTCCAGTTGTTGGACAAGATACAGATATAAACAGCAACATTCACACATGATGGTAATGTACATGGTACATTACATGACCAAAAGTATGTGGACACCTGGTCGCTGAACATCTCACTCCAAAATAATGGGCATTATTATGGAGTTGGTCCCCCATTTACTGCTATAACAGCCTCCTTCTCCTTCTGGGAAAGCTTTCCACTAGATGTTGGAACATTGCTGCGGGGACCTGCAGCCATTCAGCCACAAGAGCATTAGTGAGGTTGGGCACTGATGTTGGACGATTAGGCCTGGCTCGCAGTCGGCATTTCAATTAATTTTAAAGGTTTTTGATGGAGTAGAGGTCAAATCAAATCAAAGTTTATTTGTCACGTGCGCCGAATAGAAGTGAAATGCAGTGAAATGCTTAATTACAGGCTCTAACCAATAGTGCAACAAAGCTATTAGGTGGACAAGATAGGTAGGTAAAGAAATAAATCAACAGTAAAAAGACAGGCTATATACAGTAGCGAGGCTATAAGAGTAGCAAGACTACATACCGACCCCGGTTTGTCAGGATGATTAAGGTAGTATGTACATGTAGATATGGTTAAAGTGACTATGCATATATGATAAACAGAGAGTAGCAGCAGCATAAAAAAGGGGTTGGGGGCCACACAATGCAAGTAGTCTGGGTAGCCATTTGATTACCTGTTCAGGAGTATTATGGCTTGGGGGTAAAAAAAACTGTTGAGAAGCCTTTTTGTCCAAGACTTGGCACTCCGGTTCCGCTTGCCATGCGGTAGTAGAGAGGACAGTCTATGACTAGGGTGGCTGGGGTCTTCGACAAGTTTTAGGGCCTTCCTCTGACACCGCCTGGTGTAGAGGTCCTGAATGGCAGGCAGCTTAGCCGCAGTGATGTACTGGGCCGTATGCACTACCCTCTGTAGTGCCTTGCGGTTGGAGGCCGAGCAAATGCCGTACCAGGCATTGATGCAACCAGTTGCAGCTGTACAACCTTTTGAGGATCCCAGGACCAATGCCAAATATTTTTTGTTTCCTGAGGGGAATATGCTTTGTCGTGCCCTCTTCACAACTGTCTTGGTGTGTTTGGACCATTCTAGTTTGCTGTTGACGTGGACACCAAGGAACTTGAAGCTCTCAACTTGCTCCACTACAGCCCTGTCGATGAGAATTGGAGCGTGCTCAGTTATCCTTTTCCTGTAGTCCACAATCATCTACTTAGTCTTGGTTACGTTGAGGGATAGGTTGTTAATCTGACACCACCCGGCTAGGTCTCTGACTTCCTCCCTACAGAATGTCTCGTCATTGTCGGTGATGAGGCCTACCATTGTTGTCGTCTGCAAACTTAATGATATGATAGTGTTGGAGTCGTGTCTGACCATGCAGTACAGGAGAGGAGTACAGGAGGGGACTGAGCACGCACCCCAGGGGAGCACCAGTGTTGAGGATCAGCGTGACAGATGTGTTGCTACCTACCTTCACCACCTGAGGGCGACCCGTAAGGAAGTCCAGGATCCAGTTGCAGAGGGAGGTGTTTAGTCTCAGGATCCTTAGCTTAGTAATGAGCTTTGATGGTAATATGTTGTTGAATGCTGAGCTGTAGTCAATGAATAGCATTCTCACATAAGTGTTCCTTTTGTCCAGGTGGGAAAGGGCAGTGTGGAGTGCAATAGAGATTGCACCTGTGTATCTGTTTGGGCGGTATGCAAATTGGATTGGGTCTAGGGTTTGCGGGATAATGGTGTTGATTTGAGACATTACCAACCTTTCAAAGCACTTCATGGCTACGGATGTGAGTGCTACAGGTCTGTAGTCATTTAGGTAGGTTGCCTGTGTGTTCTTGGGCACAGGGACTATGATGGTCTGCTTGAAACATGTTGGTATTACAGACTCAATCAGGGACATGTTGAAAATGTCAGTGAAGACACCTACCAGTTGGTCAGCACTTGCCCGGAGCACACGTCCTGTTAATCTGTCTGGCCCTGGAGCCTTGTGTATGTTGACCTGTTTAAACGTCTAACTCACGTTGGCTACAGAGAGCGTGATCACAAAGTCATCCGGAACAGCTGATGCTCTCATGCATGCCTCAGTGTTGCTTGCCTCGAAGCGAGCATAGAAGTTATTTAGCTCATCTGGGAGGCTTGTGTCACTGGGCAGCTCGCGGCTGTGCTTCCCTTTGTAGTCTGTAATAGTTTGCAAGCCCTGCCACATAAGATGAGCGTCAGAGCTGGTGTAGTATGATTCAATCTTAGCCCTGTATTGACGCTTTGCCTATTTGATGGTTAGTCGCAGGGCATACATAGCAGGATTTCTTGTAAGCTTCCGGGTTAGAGTCCCGCACCATAGAGTGGCAGCTCTACCCTTTAGCTCAGTGCAAATGTTGCCTGTAATCCATGGCTTCTGGTTGGGGAATGTATGTACAGTCACTGTGGGAAGACATCCTCAATGCACTTTTTGATAAAGCCAGTGACTGATGTGGTGGGGCTCAGGGCTCTGTGCCAGCCAGTCAAGTTCTTCCACAACAATCTCAACAAACCATTTCTTTATGGACCTCGCTTTGTGCACAGGGGCATTGTCATGCTGAAACAGGAAAGGGACATCAAACTGTTGCCACATCACTGCACTCTTTACTCCTCTGTTAACTGGTCATCTCTGTTTCCTGTCGCAAGACCTACTAGTTGATGCTTATTTATAAAAATCTCTTTGGCCTCACTCCCCCCTATCTGAGATACCTACTGCAGCCCTCATCCTCCACATACAACACCCATTCTGCCAGTCACATTCTGTTAAAGGTCCCCAAAGCACACACAACCCTGGGTCACTCCTCTTTTCAGTTTGATGCAGCTAGCGACTGGAACGAGCTGCAAAAAACACTCAAAGACTCAATCATGGACAGCTTACTGACAGTTGTGACTGCTTCGAATGATGTATTATTGTCTCTACCTTTTTACCCTTTGTGCTGTTGTCTGTGCCCAATAATGTTTTCACCATGTTTTGTGATGCTATCATGTTGTGCTGCGGCCATGTTGTCTTGCTACCATGTCGTTGTCATGTGTTGCTACCATGCTGTGTTGTTGTCTTAGGTCTCTCTTTATGTAGTGTTCTGGTATCTCTCTTGTCATGGTGTGTGTTTAATCCCAGCCCCCGTCCCCGCAGGAGGCCTTTCGCCTTTTGGCAGGTTGTCACTGTAAATAATAATTTGTTTTTAACTGACTTGCCTAGTTAAAAAAAATGGTTAAATAAAGCTGGAAGTACAGAATCATCTAGAATGCCATTGTATGCTGTAGCATTAAGATTTCCCTTCACTGAAACTAAGGGGCCTATCCTGAACCATAAATAATTAAATAAAGTTGGACGCACAGAATCATCTAGAATGCCTTTTTATGCTGTAGTGTTAAGCTTTCCATTCACTGAAACTAAGGGGCCTGGCCCGAACCATGAAAACAGCCCCAGACCATTATTCCTCATCCACCAAACTTTACAGTTGGCACTAAACATTGGGGCAGGTAGAGTTCTCCTGGCATCCACCGAACCCAGATTTATCCTTCGGATTGCCAGATGGTGAAGTGTGATTCATCACTCCAGAGAACCAGTTTCTACTGCTCCAGAGTCCGGTAGTGATGAGCTTTATCCCACTCCAGTTGGTGCTTGGCATGGTAATGGTAATCTTAAGCTTGGGTTACAATGGCGGAGCAGCCACAGACATTCCATGAAGCTCCCGGTGAACAGTTCTTGTGCTGACGTTGCTTCCAGAGGAAGTTTGGAACTCGAAAGTGAGTGTTGCAACCGAGGACAAACTTGTGTTACGCGCTACATGCTTCAGCACTCGCGGTCCCGTTCTGTGAGCTTGTGTGGCCTACCATTTCATTATTGCACCTAGATGTTTTCACTTCGCAATAACAGCCCTTACAGTTGACCGAGTCAGCTCTAGTAGGGCAGAAATTTGACAAACCGACATGTTGGAAATCTGGCATCCTATGACGGTGCCACGTTGAAAGTCACTGAGCTCTTCAGTAAGGCCATTCTCGTGCCAATGTTTGTCTATAGAGATTGCATGGCTGTGTGCTCAATTTTATACACCGGGCAACGGGTGTGGCTGAAATAGCCAAATCCATTCATTTGAAGGGGTGTCCACATAATTTTGTATAGATAGTGTATATACAAAATAAATACAAGCCACAAATCTATTTAATTAAAGAGCTGAAGTATAACATTACCCAGAATTATGGCACAACATCCTCATTATAATGGTTTCTCCAAAGTTCGAGAAAGCTATATTCCACTGATCTCATTCTGATGCATGATTTATTGCTACACCTTTCAAAAAAGGGTTCCAAAAATGTCTTCAGCTGTCCCTATATTAGAACCATTTTTGGTTACATGTAGAACTATTTTTGGTTACATGTAGAACTCTTTTAGGTTCCATGTAGAACCCTCTGGGTTAAGGGTTCTACATGGAACCAAATAGGGTTTTACCTGGAACTAAAAGGGTTCTAGCTGGAACCAAAAAGGGGTTCTTCAAACCCTTTTAGGTTCTAGATAACACTTTTCTTTTCTAAGAGTGTATATTGATTTGGGGGACAATTTGAACAAAGTAGTCTAATAACACATTTTCGTCGACATGTGAAATTAGAAAACAAAATTAAATCAATACACTTTTTGGGGGAAAAAGCAATAGCAATTACAGAAGCGTGTCAGAATTTCAACTTAATTACATTTTCCATCATGCGTTGTGCATTCGACAGGGCTCGCGGACGGGAGCAGGGTAGTTCAGGTCTTATTGTTCCCGTTGGACATAAATGACAGTCTACACATTGCCAGCAAGAGAAGAGAAGTGTCACCCAGTTAATCAACTGCTGGTATTGATGTGACAGATGCAGCTTCTTGACAGAGTATTGCTTATAATTTACTGTCTACTGATGTATTGACATTTTGTAAATGTCGACGTGCGGCGAAACATCATTTGCGTGAGGACGTGCTGACAAAGTGGCTGGGCCAAATGTAAAGGAAACTGCGCAGTGCACAATTATAATTTTCCTAATTAAGTTTGCCTTTGCACTTCAACAGCTAGGGCTCTTTCTAAAGGTTGGCGCTCTCAAATTGCTTTTCAGTTGGAGTGCATTCAAAACAAATGGAGCAGCAAGCAGACGTGGCATTTGGAGAGTCCCCTCTCCTTTCACCAATCCATTTGTCGGACTTGAAAACTCCTCAATTTGGAAGGAAGTCATTATATTATCAGAGAGTTGCTCAGGACACACCAAAATAGATCAACTTTCGAGATTGAGTTGAGGACATTATAACATGTCGAGACATTACATCACATCTCGGTGGCATAAAGTCTTAAAAAAATCTTAGTATAACATTCGTTAGAGCTGAATTCAAAGCTCTCAATAGGAGACGTAATGCCAGACGTTGTATACCCTTGAAACAGTCTTGAATATAATTGACGTCTTCAAAATCCATCGTTTCCTATTGAAGGTTCTGAAGAAATTGCAAACAGATCTTTGAGAGGAGAGTCTGACAGCAGAGGCACCAAAGCCTTCGGATAACCTAAGAACGCCAATCACTTCACTGAATCATCAATCCATGGTCGAGTCAGGAACACATTTTAATTTGTACCATCTATATTTTAGAAGTGCTGTCTTAATACGTATCGTTAATTCGGTTTTAGATGTCAATGCATGCACAAGCACCTTTTTCAAATCATCTCAATGTTTATTTGTCACGTGCACTGAATAGAACAGGTGTAGACCTTACAGTGAAATGCATACTTAAGGCTCTAACAAAGGTATTAGGTGAACAATAGGTAAGTAAATAAATTAAACAGTAAAAAGACAGGCAATATACAGTAGCGAGGCTATAAATATAGCAAGGCTACATACAGACACCAGTTAGTCAGGCTGATTGAGGTAGTATGAACATGTAGATATGGTAAAAGTGACTATGCTTGTATGATGAACAGAGAGTAGCAGCAGTGTAAAAGAGGGGTTGGCGGGTGGTCGGTGGAACACAATACAGATAGCACGGTTAGCCACTGTGCGGGAGCACTGGTTGGTCGACCCAATTGAAGTAGAATGTACATGAATGTATAGTTAAAGTGACTATGCATATATGATAAACAGAGCATAGCAGCAGTGTAAAAATAGGGATTGGGGGGGGCACAAAATGCAAATAGTCCGGGTAGCCATTTGATTACCTTTTCAGGAGTCTTATGGCTTGGGGGTAAAAATAGTTGAGAAGCCTTTTTGTCCTAAATTTGGCACTCCGGTACCGCTTGCCATGCGGTAGTAGAGTGATGTACTGGGCCGTACGCACTACCCTCTGTAGTGCGGTGCGGTCAGAGGCCGAGCAATTGCCGTACCAGGCAGTGATGCAACCAGTCAGGATTCTCTAGATGTTGCAGCTGTACAACCTTTTTAGGATCTCAGGACCTATGCCAAACTTTTTAGTTTCCTGAGAGGGAATATGCTTTGTCATGCCCTCTTCACAACTGTCTTGTTGTGTTTGGACCATTCTAGTTTGTTGTTGATGTGGACACCAAGGAACTTGAAGCTCTCAACCTGCTCCACTACAGCCACGTCGATGAGAATTGGGGCGTGCTTGGTTCTCCTTTTCCTGTAGTCCACAATCATCTCCTTAGTCTTGGTTACGTTGAGGGATAGGTTGTTATTCTGGCACCACCCTGCCAGGTCATGGACTTCCTCCCTACAGGATCTCTCGTCGTTGTCGGTGATGAGGCCTACCACAGTTGTGTTGTCAAACTTAATGATAGTGTTGGAGTCGTACCTGGCCATGCAGTACAGGAGAGGAGTAAAGAGGAGGGGACTGAGCACGCACCGAGGGGGGGGGGGGTCAGTGTTGAGGATCAGCGTGGCAGATGTGTTGCTACCTACCCTCACCACCTGGGGGCGACCCGTCAGGAAGTCCAGGATTCAGTTGCAGAGGGAGGTGTTTAGTCCCAGGATCCTTAGCTTAGTGATGAGCTTTGAGGGTACTATGGTGTTGTTCGCTGTGCTGTAGTCAATGAATAGCATTCTCACATAAGTGTTCCTTTTGTCCAGGTGGGAAAGGGCAGTGTGGAGTGCAATTAGAGATTGCATCATCTGTGGATCTGTTTGGGTGGTATGCAAATTGGAGTGGGTCTAGGGTTTCTGAGATAATGGTGTTGATGTGAGCCATTACCAACCTTTCAAAGCACTTCATGGCTACGGATGTGAGTGCTACGGGTCTATGGTCATTTAGGCAGGTTGCCTTTGTGTTCTAGGGCAGAGGGACTATGGTGGTCTGCTAGAAACATGTTGGTATTAGAAACTCAATCAGGGACATATGAAAATGTCAGTGAAGACACCTACCAGTTTGTCAGCACATCCTGATAATCCATCTGGCCCTGCAGCCTTGTGTATGTTGACCTGTTTAAAAGTCTTACTCATGTCAACTACGGAGAGCGTGATCACACAGTCGTCCGGAACAGCTGATGCTCTCATGCATACCTCAGTGTTGCTTGCCTCGAAGCGAGCATAGAAGTTATTTATCTCATCTGGTATTCTCGTGTCACTGGGCAGCCCGCGGTTGTGCTTCCTTTGTAGTCTGTAATAGTTTGCAAGCCCTGCCACATAAGACGAGCGTCGGAGACAGTGTAGCACGATTCAATCTTAGCCCTGTATTGACGCTTTGCCTGTTTGATGGTTCATCGCAGGGCATAGCAGGATTTCTTGAGAATGTTGCCTGTAATCCATGGCTTCTGTTTGACTGTATGTACGTACAGGCACTGTGCGGACGACGTCCTCGATGCACTTATTGATAAAGCCAGTGACTGATGTGGTGTACTCCTCATTGCCATCGGAAGAATCCCGGAACATGTTCCAGTCTGTGATAGCAAAACAGTCCTGTAGTTTAGCATCTTCTTCATCTGACCACTTTGTTATAGACCAAGTCACTGTTGCTTCCTGCTTTTTCTTCTATCTGTGGAACAACTTGTAGCATTGTGGCCATATAATCCATGGAAGGGTTTTGGAACCTCTAACCCTGGCAATTTGACTGTTAAATGTATGGGCACATTAGCAATGGCCGCAAATCTTGATTTGAGTGGGAACTGCCATCTATGGATTATATGTCTATGGTTTTTTGCAGCTGTCAGTTTGCAAATTTCGAAATGCATTTCCACGTAAATGAACAGTTTGTTTGTAAAGCAAATGCTGTCTTTACTAAATGTCTCAGGTGATAGTTATTGTCTTTCACAAAAAAAAACTTCAAATGAAGGGGAGAGGGAGGTTCTGTTGTCATTGGTCCTCAACTCATGGCTCAGACACTTCATTCAGGTTAAATGGAGTTAGCCTGCCCAAGAAAAGGTTAGTTCTGAATGATTTGTTGCCTTAAAAATGCTTACCTAGCTAAAAGGTGAGCCACTTTCGTATGACCGGTTATTCCACATTGAACTCAGAATTGACCAAAGTTACCTCGCTAGCTCCTCAAACCCAGTACGCAGTATAGCCTTCAGAACTGATCAAGCAATAACAAAGAACAACATTCCAAGGAGCATCTAACAAACATCATGACAAAACCAAATACCAAATATAGTATGTTGGCTCATACGTATGTTGAGGTAAAAACTGTAACATATGTTTAGTACTCTGAAAATGGTCTCTTATGGGAGTGAGTGGGTGAACCGCCATAGTAGACACAAATAGATCATTAAAGCAGATGGACAGAGGTGATTGCTGTTGACAGAGGGGTTGGAGTGCATCCTATTACACCACAGATCTTGAGAGTTGAAGTCTGTCTACTATTGAGGCAGTGTGTTGAGCTAAAACCAGTAGCATGTATTCATGGATGCCAAGGGAAGCCTGGCTTCCCCAAAAATTTACAAAGATGTTTTTTGTTTGTTTGTTTCTCGTTTGTCTCTCTGTTTCATAATTTTCTTTCAATTTGCAAGAGGCTGAATGTATGTTATCGGAGAAAGAATCCGAGGGAGAGAAACAGCGCCCCTCTGTCTCAGTATGCGTAGGCCATCTATCTGATGCTGTCTGGTCAAAAAGAGTATGACATTGTTGACACCCATGGCATTGAATGCAAGGGCAGCCAGAGAGCATTGGGCTTCCCTTGATAATAATAACAAAATAAAAAATATAGCCAGTCAGCCTTGAGCTAAACTGGGTGAGCTCAATTGTGAAAGGTCCAGGCGTACCAAAAAGAAGTGTTGAGGGAAGCCCGTTTGGATTTGGCTTCACCCCAGTAACATCACATCAAAAGCAATTTACAGAAAACATTTGAATTGTTGCATCTCGTTGTGTTATCCTCAGGTGGCTAGCTAGCTAGCTAGCTAAAGGTTTGCCATGGTTGTGGATAAGTATTTGGGCTTGTGGTTTTACTTAATTCTCCGTAATTGTCAATGATTATAACAGTGATTATGATCTAAACAAAATTCATACATTGTGTGCCTGGTCTAAGAGGAGGGAAATAGCTTGATGTCGTAGGCTAATGTTAACTTGCTGGCCTGGCGCATCTTTGCACATGAAAGGAAGTTAGGCTAGCTAGCAAGCATTTTAGCCAGGTATTTCTCTGCAAGTAGGGTAGGTCAACATGTTTTTCTACTTGCATGTAGTGGTGTAGCGTACTTAAGTAGTACTTTAAAGTATAAGATATTTTGTCACGAAAAGATGCTCGACTATGCATATAATTGAGCTTTGGATAGAAAACACCCTGACGTTTCCAAAACTGCAAAGATATTGTCTGTGAGTGCAACAGAACTGATGTTACAGGCGAAACCCAGATAAAAATCCAACCAGGAAGTGCCGCATTTTTTGAAACCGCCTCATGCCAATGACTCCTTATATGGCTGTGAATGAGCTACGAATGAGCTTACGTTTTCTACATATTCCCCAAGGTGTCTACAGCATTGTGACGTCTTTTTACGCATTTCCGTTGAAGAATAGCTGTAAGGGACCATATTTAGCAAGTGGTCACATGGTGTCTCCCGCAGAAAATCTTGCGTAAAATACTGAGGTAGCCATTTTTCCAATCGCTTCTTATGAGAAACCAATTGCCTCGACGGATATATTATCGAATATATATGTTAAAAACACCTTGAGGATTGATCCTAAAAAACATTTGCCGTGTTTCTGTCGATATTATGGAGCTAATTTGGAAAAAAGTTTGGCGTTGTAGTGGTAGCATTTTCTGGTCGATTTCTCAGCCAAGCATGATGAACAAACTGGAGCTATTTCGCCTACAAAAATAATATTTTGGGAAAAAAGGAACATTTGCTATCTAACTGGGAGTCTCCTGAGTGAAAACATCCGAAGTTCTTCAAAGGTAAATTATTTAATTTGGTTTCGTGAAAATGTTGCCTGCTGCCAGCAGAGCCTAGCATAGCATTATGCCATGATAAACTTACACAAATGCTTGTCTAGCATATTTTGAAAATCTGAGATGACAGTGTGATTAACAAAAGGCTAAGCTTGTGTTTGAATATATTTCATTTGTGATTTTCATGAATAGGAAAAGTTTCTAGGGGTATTTATGTCCGCTGTGTTATGCTAATTCGTTTGAGGCTATGATTACGCTCCCGGATCCGGGATTGCTAGTCGCAAAAGGATAATTACACAAATGTAAATAAATTGTGTTGCTCTCCGGTTTTGTGATGAAACAAATGTGTGATTGAATTTATTCTGCCACTGTGACTTCCTATTGTCTCGGCCGTAGGCCTATATATCACAGTGTCAAGGTATATGAACTAACAGGTTATAGAGCAAACAACGCAATTATCACAATATGGCTTTTTTCCCCTGTCCTGGCTTCCTCTGTGATTTTGTCCACGCACCGCTACTGACTAAAACAGATGCCTTCACTCACACAGATCACTGTGACAGGGGCAAAGGGGAGGAGGGTAGGCAGATGAGAGGGGGAAGGGTTATGTGACATTACACTGTGGCACATCAGACCACGCACACCCCCAACTCTCTGGCAGATGAGGAGTGCCCACATTGACTGTTCACTGCACAGCTGTTGGCACTGACATTACTCACAATGCCATGGCTTTGCCCGCTGGGGGAGGAAGGGGGAGTGGGGCGAAATGGGTCAGAGATAAGGAGGGGGTTGCCAGGGTTTCACATATGGGGGTGGAGAGGGTGGGCGATGGGAAGGAGGGGAGTGTGGAGGGGAAGGCACCTCTGGTTGAGCCTGGAGCTCAGGTTCCAATATACGGTTTAATAATGTCTTAATTGTGCCACAGATGGGAGTTATTGAGTTATTGACACAGGGGCTTGGGGTGAGGCAGCTAAGCCAGCGGTCAAGAAGCCGGGCTCTGGGAACAATGAGTCATCCCCTAACAAGAATGAGCATGCTATCTTTAAAACAGCTCCATGTGCAGTCAGATGTGAATCGATCATATTAGAGAGCATCTGCTTTGGTGACATGATATTAACTATGACTAACCAGTTTCAGTCCTAGAAACATATGTAGTTGTAAGTTTAGCCTATTATTACAGTGGCTGCATGTGGTTGTGGATTGTGAAGTATTAGGGATGATAGAACTTGTAGTGTGAGTGCTCCAGTATTAAAGATGGAGGTAGTGGGTTGAAGGATGTAGAAGGTAACTGATTTGTTGCAGTGGTGACAACAGGCAAGAGAGAGATTGTAAAACTCAGCATTGATCAAACACCCTTTCCCTATCCAAGACTTCTAAGAACTCTTTACTCTGTACAAATGTGTATGACTACATGCAGGTCATTAACATGTTGATGGTGTGTTTGTGTCACTTCCAACACAGTGCATTTCTACTGCCCCCGTGTGGTATAACTACATCATGACATGTCTCTTTGATTGCCATGGCACGTGTCAAACTCATACTGAGGGGCGAGTGTCTGCAGGTTTTCACTTCTCCCTTGTACTTGAATGATGAATTAAAGGTCAATGATTAGTAAGGAAATCCCCTCACCTGGTTGTCTAGGTCTTAAATGAAAGGAAAAAACAAAAACCAGCAGACTCTAGGCCCTCCATGGAATGAGTTTGACACCACTGCCTATGGAGAGCACAATGATGGCTGCGTTTACACAGGGATCCCGGTTTTGATCTCTTGGCCAATTATGTGAACATCTTACTACTCGTTCTACAAGTTATTTGTCACAAGCTATTTATTTTTCACATTGGTCCTCCAACATTCCACAGCACCTGAAATGCTAGTGATTATGTTTGCATAACTTAGGGAAACTATGAGTCATTTACACACCTTAGGAAAATGTATTGCAATCCAGAATGAAATGTCAAGCCTAGTCAGTGTAGCTAATTAGGCAATTTAAGAAACACCTCTAATTGAGAAGTCATTACAAGACCATAGAACAGAGAAGACGCTTGAAAAGGGATCAATGGTGATTCATTTCGTTGTGAGAAAAATATATAATAATCTCCCGAGGATCCATTTCTTTGATGATATAAAATTGCATTAACCTTTTTTTCCACCAGCGTGTAATTCAAATTGTGTTAACAAATTAATCAAGAGAGAAAACCTGTCTATTCTGGGCCTACTGCTTTGCTACACAGATTTCCCTTTTGTGAAGTCAGCAATTAGACTATAGAGCACATGCACATTGTTAGTGGCTCAGTAATAATAGTAACATAAGCCATTTAGCAGATACTTTTATCCAAAGCGACTTACACTCATACATTTAATGTTGGGGGGTCCCAGTAAACATAGCAAAGATGATATGAAGGAAAAAACAAGTTACATCAACATAATAAATGTGAAGTCATTGTCATCGAGTCCACCTTAACATTTCAAGATGCCATTCCACCTTAAAAGCACCTCAGTCTGGTCCAGATGGGGGAATTTAGCCAGGGCACGAGGGTTAACACCCGTACTCTTACAATAAGTACTATGTGATGTTTAGTGACCAGAGAGAGTCAGGACACCCGTGTAACATCCCATCCGAAAGACAGCACCCTAATCACTGCCCTGGGAAAAGAAATTGGGGACCAGAGGAAAGAGTCAACACCACTTCCTACAGCATCTGACCTCCCATCCAGAGATTGACGGGGACCAACCCTGCTTAGTTTCAGAGGCAAGCCAGCAGTAGGGATGCAGCGTGGTACGCTAGCTTTGATCATTGCGATCAGCTAATAACGAATACTTTTATAAAAGCAACACCCTTGGAAATCAGTGTTTTATTGCACATTGGATAGGCATCCAATGGCACAAATCCTTTTGTGCTACTCTACTATTCAGTCTCAGCAACAGTTCCTCAGAAAACAGACTTCTAAGGTCTTCCATTCTACACACATTACCTAGCTTATCATCAGTACTTTGGGCAAACTCACTATATAAAACAGCAGTCTTGAATACCCAACACACATGTGCGGTGCTCAAAGCTCAAAGAAAGGCATGTCCTTGTAGATGATGGACCATTAAAACAAGGATTTCTGCCATTTCACCGCATTTCTGAAAATTCCTTACCCTGTTGACCTTTTGGAGATGAGTTTCCTGTGTAGTGCAGCTGACAATCACCTCCATTCCTCAATAACTCTAGTAGAAGAGACAGGAGATGTGTTGATAACAGCAAGGCTTCATTCCTCATTTACTGAACACAAAAGGTACAATGATGAAATGTCCTGTTGAATCAAAATATATTAGTATCCACTTCTGAGCTGTTCAGATCTGGCAAATTGGATATTGTTGGAGAATGGCATTATTGACAGTGAACTTCAGCTGCTGAAAACTAGACTTGACGTCGACGTGGTCTGAACCAATGTAGAATACAAATTATGTGCATCAATATGATACTGGGTATCGACATTGTGTAATGTGAACCAGCTTACAGAGAGACACACACACACACACAGGGGCAATCCTGGTTGACGCCCTAATTGGTTACACACCCAATAATTGGGTCTGTTAAATTTGCCTAAAGGCAGGTAATTAAAATCTTCCCGGTCATGTTGTCCAGTGCCACATTTTCCTAACAGAAAACGTAGTACGCCTGCACACACACACACACACGCGTGCACACACAAAACATTTTCCATTCAATCTTCAGCCCACTTTTTGGTTACATCCTCTGTTCCCATCTCTCCTTCCTTTTCTCTCTAACTCTTATTCTCTTTCCAGAATCACAGGGACTCCTCTCGCTGGAGGCTATTGCATTTCTGGGGCTTTGACTGGACAGTCATTCCTCCTATGCCTTTCAATAATGCCCACCTCTCCTTGGATTGAGTTAGCTGCTGGTCAGGCTTCTGATAGTGTCACTTGAACTTTTCTACTCCCAAACTTAAAAAAAAAAAAATGTAACAAAAGAAAAAACGATACACGATCACCTGTGTGTGTGTGTGTGTGTGTGTGTGTGTGTGTGTGTGTGTGTGTGTGTGTGTGGAGGCTACAAATAAGTCCCTTTTTGTTTGTTTCTTTATCTCTATAGATATATTCTTTATCTCTATAGATATATTCTTTATCTCTATAGATATATTCTTTATCTCTATAGATATATTCTTTATCTCTATATAGATATATTCTTTATCTCTATAGATATATTCTTTAATAACATGTTGTTAAATTGCTTGTCTTTTTCTGGGAGACTGACATCCAACGATATTGCATAAATAATTCCGTCTTGGTATTTAGGAATGTGGAAATTAAATCTGGAAAAGCCACACATCGTGCCTCTGCCTGTTGAGCAGTAATTTACTCTGACCTTCTAGCTTTGCATTAACACACAGAAAAGCTCCAAAAATTGTCTCTGCCCACTCTCACTTGCCAAATGAAGAAAAATAATACTGGCTCCTCTTTCAGACTCACCTTCACAGAGCTGGCGCTGTCTCACCAGCTAGCAGAAAACAATCAATATCCCGAGCTGTGTATACATAGCACTCTACTTAGTGCACTGAGAGCAACCTGACCCCTAACTCACGGAATATACCGTATTTTTTATGTACATTGGTGGAGTGGAATAACAAAACACTGAGCACACATGCTCCTGGACTGTGAAAAAGAACAACGCAGGAAGCTAGATGGAAGGGATGTAAGATGGTGTTGCATGGAGGTAAACTTTGATCCACAACATGTTTCTCACCAACCTGGAAATACGTGCAAGGTGGAACATCTGTATCTAGTACAATAATGAGCACTATAATTGGATGATAATGTCAAATCAGGAGCTATTGAAAGACTGTCACCCAGCATCATCTAGAGAAGGGGGAAAATTAAACATCTGCAGTCCATAATCCCAAAAGAGTAGATAGGATATGATATTGGCTCTGTTTTACTATACCATTGAAAAGTACAGTGGGTTGGTTGAATGACCCTGGCATCATTTCATGGAGGTGCAAGGGACTCACTGTTTAGAGGTAGTGTAGTAGACTGAGGAGACAAGTAGGAGGTCTGGGTTAGACTAGTGGAGTGTGGAGTGGACTGAGGGCAGTGTGTGAGAGAGATGTGAAACTGATGTGACCATAAGTAGTGATCTAGGGGGAGGAGGGAGGGGTGAGACGGGAAGACAAGCCAGCGTACTCCCCAGGCACTTGAAATTAAAAGCCGGAGAGTCGTATATACTGGCGGACATACTGTCGACCTATCTGTGCCCGCCCAGTGCAGGGCTGACAATGCGATTCAATAGCAGAGCGGCGGGGTTAATTAAGGGAGCCACCGCCTCCCTCCCTGCCTGAGAGGGACCATAATTAAAGTGACACCTGTTCGATCCCATTTGTGGCCCTTTCTCCGTGTGAGACTGCGGCTCCACCACAGAGGTTCAACAGAGGCAGAGAACATTGTTACCACTGTAGGGGAAAGGGAAGTTGGCTGCAGCCTAGCTCCAACATGACTGGGATCTTTTTTAATGCAGGCTGACGTCTGCTAGCATCTCCACGAGATCAGGATAAGTGGAGTGGAAGCTCAGAGTTTAGTACAAGTAAACAGTAGCACTGTCGATGGATACATAGCTTAATCTGCTATCCTTTCACTGTCTTTACTTGAATGTCCTGCTTTTTCTGCAAGGGGAAAGGTTTACCATTATACCATTATACAAATGCATCTCATCAGCTAATAGGAGAGGTGTTTATGTCTGGTTAATGACATCAATAACAATGACAGTAAATGGGGAAGGCAAGTACACCTCGTGTGACAGATACAAGTTATGACATACCCAGGGCAGCCATGGACGTAAAGGACAAATCCCAATGGGTGTCCCCACTGGATATTAGGGCTGGGACAATACCAGTATTGCAAATACTCGTTACTATCGTGACAACGAAACAAAACACATAGATAATTTAACTTCTTTAGGAAAGCAAACATCCTTATGTTGTCATCCTGAGTCACATGTATGTACAGTGCCTTGCGAAAGTATTCGGCCCCCTTGAACTTTGTGACCTTTTGCCACATTTCAGGCTTCAAACATAAACATTTTAACGGACCTCTGAGACTATCACAGTGCAGGTGCATTTATACGGAGACTTGATTACACACAGGTGGATTGTATTTATCATCATTAGTCATTTAGGTCAACATTGGATCATTCAGAGATCCTCACTGAACTTCTGGAGAGAGTTTGCTGCACTGAAAGTAAAGGGGCTATTAAATTTTGCACGCCCAATTTTTCAGTTTTTGATTTGTTAAAAAAGTTTGAAATATCCAATAAATGTTGTTCCACTTCATGATTGTGTCCCACTTGTTGTTGATTTATTTATTTATTTTATTTTTATTTATTTTATTTTACCTTTATTTAACCAGGTAGGCAAGTTGAGAACAAGTTCTCATTTACAATTGCGACCTGGCCAAGATAAAGCAAAGCAGTTCGACAGATAAAACGACACAGAGTTACACATGGAGTAAAAACAAACATACAGTCAATAATGCAGTATAAACAAGTCTATATACAATGTGAGCAAATGAGGTGAGAAGGGAGGTAAAGGCAAAAAAAGGCCATGATGGCAAAGTAAATACAATATAGCAAGTAAAATACTGGAATGGTAGTTTTGCAATGGAAGAATGTGCAAAGTAGAAATAAAAAAATAATGGGGTGCAAAGGAGCAAAATAAATAAATAAATAAAAATTAAATACAGTTGGGAAAGAGGTAGTTGTTTGGGCTAAATTTTAGGTGGGCTATGTACAGGTGCAGTAATCTGTGAGCTGCTCTGACAGTTGGTGCTTAAAGCTAGTGAGGGAGATAAGTGTTTCCAGTTTCAGAGATTTTTGTAGTTCGTTCCAGTCATTGGCAGCAGAGAACTGGAAGGAGAGGCGGCCAAAGAAAGAATTGGTCTTGGGGGTGACTAGAGAGATATACCTGCTGGAGCGTGTGCTACAGGTGGGAGATGCTATGGTGACCAGCGAGCTGAGATAAGGGGGGACTTTACCTAGCAGGGTCTTGTAGATGACATGGAGCCAGTGGGTTTGGCGACGAGTATGAAGCGAGGGCCAGCCAACGAGAGCGTACAGGTCGCAATGGTGGGTAGTATATGGGGCTTTGGTGATAAAACGGATTGCACTGTGATAGACTGCATCCAATTTGTTGAGTAGGGTATTGGAGGCTATTTTGTAAATGACATCGCCAAAGTCGAGGATTGGTAGGATGGTCAGTTTTACAAGGGTATGTTTGGCAGCATGAGTGAAGGATGCTTTGTTGCGAAATAGGAAGCCAATTCTAGATTTAACTTTGGATTGGAGATGTTTGATATGGGTCTGGAAGGAGAGTTTACAGTCTAACCAGACACCTAAGTATTTGTAGTTGTCCACGTATTCTAAGTCAGAGCCGTCCAGAGTAGTGATGTTGGACAGGCGGGTAGGTGCAGGTAGCGATCGGTTGAAGAGCATGCATTTAGTTTTACTTGTATTTAAGAGCAATTGGAGGCCACGGAAGGAGAGTTGTATGGCATTGAAGCTTGCCTGGAGGGTTGTTAACACAGTGTCCAAAGAAGGGCCGGAAGTATACAGAATGGTGTCGTCTGCGTAGAGGTGGATCAGGGACTCACCAGCAGCAAGAGCGACCTCATTGATGTATACAGAGAAGAGAGTCGGTCCAAGAATTGAACCCTGTGGCACCCCCATAGAGACTGCCAGAGGTCCGGACAGCAGACCCTCCGACTTGACACACTGAACTCTATCAGAGAAGTAGTTGGTGAACCAGGCGAGGCAATCATTTGAGAAACCAAGGCTGTCGAGTCTGCCGATGAGGATATGGTGATTGACAGAGTCGAAAGCCTTGGCCAGATCAATGAATACGGCTGCACAGTAATGTTTCTTATCGATGGTGGTTAAGATATCGTTTAGGACCTTGAGCGTGGCTGAGGTGCACCCATGACCAGCTCTGAAACCAGATTGCATAGCAGAGAAGGTATGGTGAGATTCGAAATGGTCGGTAATCTGTTTGTTGACTTGGCTTTCGAAGACCTTAGAAAGGCACGGTAGGATAGATATAGGTCTGTAGCAGTTTGGGTCAAGAGTGTCCCCCCCTTTGAAGAGGGGGATGACCGCAGCTGCTTTCCAATCTTTGGGAATCTCAGACGACACGAAAGAGAGGTTGAACAGGCTAGTAATAGGGGTGGCAACAATTTCGGCAGATAATTTTAGAAAGAAAGGGTCCAGATTGTCTAGCCCGGCTGATTTGTAGGGGTCCAGATTTTGCAGCTCTTTCAGAACATCAGCTGAATGGATTTGGGAGAAGGAGAAATGGGGAAGGCTTGGGCGAGTTGCTGTTGGGGGTGCAGTGCTGTTGTCCGGGGTAGGAGTAGCCAGGTGGAAAGCATGGCCAGCCGTAGAAAAATGCTTATTGAAATTCTCAATTATGGTGGATTTATCAGTGGTGACAGTGTTTCCTATCTTCAGTGCAGTGGGCAGCTGGGAGGAGGTGTTCTTATTCTCCATGGACTTTACAGTGTCCCAGAACTTTTTTGAGTTAGTGTTGCAGGAAGCAAATTTCTGCTTGAAAAAGCTAGCCTTGGCTTTTCTAACTGCCTGTGTATAATGATTTCTAGCTTCCCTGAACAGCTGCATATCACGGGGGCTGTTCGATGCTAATGCAGAACGCCATAGGATGTTTTTGTGTTGGTTAAGGGCAGTCAGGTCTGGGGAGAACCAAGGGCTGTATCTGTTCCTGGTTCTAAATTTCTTGAATGGGGCATGTTTATTTAAGATGGTTAGGAAGGCATTTTTAAAAAATATCCAGGCATCCTCTACTGACGGGATGAGATCAATATCCTTCCAGGATACCCCGGCCAGGTCGATTAGAAAGGCCTGCTCGCAGAAGTGTTTCAGGGAGCGTTTTACAGTGATGAGTGGAGGTCGTTTGACCGCTGACCCATTACGGATGCAGGCAATGAGGCAGTGATCGCTGAGATCTTGGTTGAAGACAGCAGAGGTGTATTTAGAGGGGAAGTTGGTTAGGATGATATCTATGAGGGTGCCCGTGTTTAAGGTTTTGGGGAGGTACCTGGTAGGTTCATTGATTATTTGTGTGAGATTGAGGGCATCAAGTTTAGATTGTAGGATGGCTGGGGTGTTAAGCATGTTCCAGTTTAGGTCGCCTAGCAGCACGAACTCTGAAGATAGATGGGGGGCAATCAGTTCACATATGGTGTCCAGAGCACAGCTGGGGGCAGAGGGTGGTCTATAGCAGGCGGCAACGGTGAGAGACTTGTTTTTAGAGAGGTGGATTTTTAAAAGTAGAAGTTCAAATTGTTTGGGTACAGACCTGGATAGTAGGACAGAACTCTGCAGGCTATCTTTGCAGTAGATTGCAACACCGCCCCCTTTGGCAGTTCTATCTTGTCTGAAAATGTTGTAGTTTGGAATTAAAACTTCAGAATTTTTGGTGGTCTTCCTAAGCCAGGATTCAGACACAGCTAGAACATCCGGGTTGGCAGAGTGTGCTAAAGCAGTGAATAGAACAAACTTAGGGAGGAGGCTTCTAATGTTAACATGCATGAAACCAAGGCTATTACGGTTACAGAAGTCGTCAAAAGAGAGCGCCTGGGGAATAGGAGTGGAGCTAGGCACTGCAGGGCCTGGATTCACCTCTACATCGCCAGAGGAACATAGGAGGAGTAGAATAAGGGTACGGCTAAAAGCTATGAGAATTGGTCGTCTAGAACGTCTGGAACATAGAGTAAAAGGAGGTTTCTGGGGGCGATAAAATAGCATCAAGGTATAATGTACAGACAAATGTATGGCAGGATGTGAATACAGTGGAGGTAAACCTAGGTATTGAGTGATGAAGAGAGAGATATTGTCTCTAGAAACATCGTTGAAACCAGGAGATGTCATTGCATGTGTGGGTGGTGGAACTAATAGGTTGGATAAGGTATAGTGAGCAGGACTAGAGGCTCTACAGTGAAATAAGCCAATAAACACTAACCAGAACAGAAATGGACAAGACATATTGACATTAAGGATAGGCATGCTTAGTCGAGTGATCAAAAGGGTCCGGTGAGTGGAGAGGTTGGTTGGTGATTTAGACAGCTAGCCAGGGCATCGGTAGCAAGCTAGCATAGGATGGAGGTCTGTTAGCCACCCCTTACGTTCCGTCAGTAGATTAGTGGGGTTCCGTGTGGTAGAGGGGATTAATCCAAATCACACAACAACAACAAAAATAAAAACAATAGATATAGTTATAGAGGCCCAAGAAGAAAATATAATAATAATAATTTAAAAAATAATTTAAAAAAAATAATAATAAAAAATTGTCCGATTGTCTATTCAGATAGCAGCCGGTAAGACAGCTAACGGTTAGCAGGCCGCAGATGGGCGTTCAGGTAACGTCGCGACGGAGGAGCCGGCCGAATAACTCCTTCGGGTAGATAACGTCGGCAGTCCAGTTGTGAAGGCCCGGTGGGGCTCCGCGAAGGCAGTAAAACGGGTCCGGATAGGTGACTGCAGCCCAGGTGTGATTGATGGAACTCAGGAGTGATTGACGGAGCTTGCTAGCTCCGATGGTCACACGGATAGCAGCTAGCTAGCTGTGAGATCCGGGTATGAATGTCCAGGGACATGGAGAGAAAAATTGGTCCGGTATGTTCCGTTCCGAGCCGCGCTGCGCCGTACAGAACTGGCGATAGATTTTCGAGCTAAAGGATAGCTGATGACCACAAACCGTGGTTAGCTGAATATTAACGATTTGCCAGTAAAGGAGCTAACTAGCTTCTGAACTAGCTTCTGGATTAGCTTCTGGCTAGTTTCAGGCTAGCTTCTTGGAGTTTCTGGCTAGCTTCTTGGAGGATTACAGATCTGAGGTAAATAATACTTTTTTATAAATATACATTGGTGAGGCGGGTTGCAGGAGAGTGTTTTGAAGATGAGTTGATGGAAAATAAAAATAAAATGTATGTGAAAAAGTTGTAAATATATATATATACAGGACACGACAAGACGAGGACAAAAGACGTCTGAACTGCTATGCCACCTTGGAGAATCTTCACAAAGAAATACAGTTTTATATCTTTATGTTTGAAGCCTGAAATGTGGCAAAAGGTCGCAAAGTTCAAGGGGGCCGAATACTTTCGCAAGGCACTGTATATTCAAAGCTATAACACACAATATTTTACACACAGCAGCTTTTTAAAGGATCAAAGACTTTGGTCTGCTTCATGTTTTAATTTTTGACATGGAAAGAATATTGCGATACTGGTATTGTCACAGCCCTACGAATATAGTTCAGTGTTTTATAAATATATTACTCCTACAGTATGACACTTTTTAGGATTTGTTGGGTTTTTGTGCTTTTGGGGGATGTGCCCTTGGTATTTTAGAGAGATCATTTTGACCCTGGTCATCCATCATAAATTGACAGCAAACAGCACAGTCAGTTCCATGTATAATGTCATATAACCATCTTCGATGTGTAATTTATTGACAGGTGGCTCATTGAGACACCGTCCTGACCTTTGTCCCATTGGATGAACCTCTAAGGACACAAGCATGTACTTATAGTATAGCAAAGCTTCCCACTAAGAGCAGGACCAACAATATTATGCTTTGCTCTCCTCAAAACATACCATGACAACACAATTCACATATGCACTAGATTGTCAAAAGTATGTGGTCAACCCCTCAAATTAGTTGTTTCGGCTATTTTAGCCACATCCGTTGCTGACAGGTGTATAAAAGCGTGCACACAGCCATGCAATCTCCATAGACAAGCATTGACAGCAGAATGGCCCATACTGAAGAGCTGAGTGACTTTCAACATGGCACCATCAAAGGATGCCACCTTTCCAACATGTCAGTCCGTCAAATTTCTGCCCTGCTAGAGCTGCCCCGGTCAACTGTAAGTGTTGTTATTGTGAAGTGGAAATGTCTAGGAGCAACAATGACTCAGCTGATAAGTGATAGGCCACACAAGCTCACAGAACAGGACCACTGTGTGCTGAAGCACATAGCGTGTAAAAATCATCTGTCCTCTGATGGAAGCAACATCAGCACAAGAACTGTTGATCGGGGGCTTCATGAAATGGGTTTCCATGGGCGAGCAGCCACACACAAGCCTATGATCACCATGCTCAATGCCAATCGCCGGCTGGAGTGGTGTAAAGCTCGATGTCATTGGACTCTGGAGCAGTGAAAACGCGTTCTCTGGAGTGATGAATCACACCTCACCATCTGGCAATCCGACAGATGAATCTGGGTGTTGCGGATGACAGGTAGAACGCTACCTACCCCAATGAGCAGTGCCAACTGTAAAGTTTGGTGGAGGATGAATAATGGTCTGGGGCTGTTTTTCATGATTCGGGCTAGGCCCCTTAGCTCCAGTGAACGGATATTCTTAATACTACAGCATACAATAGCATTCTAGACGATTCTGTGCTTCCAACTTTGTGGCAGCAGTTTGGGGAAGGCACTTCCTGTCTCAGCATGACAATGCCCCCGCACACAACAACGGTTTGTTGAAATCAGTGTGGAAGAAATTCACTGGCCTGCACAGAGCCCTGACCTCAACCCCATCAAACACCTTTGGGATAAATTGGAACGCCTACTGCGAGCCAGGCCTAATCACCAACATCAGTGCCCGACCTCACTAATGCTTGTTGCTGAATGGAAGCAAGTCCCTGCAGCAATGTTCCAACATCTAGTGGAAAGCCTTGCCATAAGGAGGAGGAGGATGTTATAGCATCAAAGGGGGGACCAACTCCATATTAAAGCCCATGATTTTGGAATGAGACATTAGACGAGAAGCTGTCCACTTACTTTTGACCATGTAGTGTACCATGTCCCACATACTGAAACAACTGCAATTTTGTGCCATAATCACTTCTCTAGGTCATGGGGGTGGGTCATGGGTCACATGATGGTGGGCTGCTGTGGTGTCGTCCTTTCAGTGTCTAGCGCCACTGACACAGAGTGTTAGAGTGGAAGAACACAGTGGGAGCCTGTCCTCTCCTCTCTTCTCTTCGCTGGAGAACAGATCATTATCATCACTGAAATGAGGGCTGTATTCAAATGAGGGAAAATTATATTTACTGTAGATTAGACGCTGTGCCTGTCACCACCCTCTGCATGCACAGATTTAATACACACACTCAAAAGAATCTCACACACACACCAAAAACTCACACGAATGCACACATTCACACAAACAGGTGTGCAGGTACACCTCTTCAATTTTAAAGAGGCTGCTTATCGAGCCTGACACAGGCATATTAGGATGCTTAGGGTGTCTCGTTGGTGCATTTTATTAGCCCATGGGTCAGCGTTGCTTAGCAGAGTCAGAGTCGTCTGGGCACCGTAAAAAATGATTTATCAAATCAACACTTCCTCCTTCAGCTCCCATTACTCCTCACTCTGCCATTCCCCTCTCGATGTGAGCGCACACAACAGGGACGCTCGCTAGACCAGGAAGAAATTTTTCACTTAAAAGGTACAGCAACGCCTACCTATTCAACCTGAAGAGGGTTTATAAAAATCTTCAACATCCATGCCCAAAGACGTGACTGTGTCCATGCTGCAGTATATTCGGTTACACAGTGTTTTGGTCTGACAGTGAAATGTAGGCCAAACATGCTGCTGTCCGCTGCTGCAGTTTGTATCCAAGCCTGTTAACTTGCTTTTCCCAATTTCTACAGAACTTCGATCCCCTCGGTTTGTCAACATCGCTTTGAGTGGTTGTCACGGAGACATGAGCTTGGGCTGACCAGAAACCCCACGACGGCGAATGACCCAGAACCCATTCATGACCCAGTGTAGAAAATCTGTCTGAAGACTGCATCCTCTGCATTGCCTCCATCTCTCCTCTGTGCTTTCATTAGAGAGCTTCTCTTCAAACAGCTTGTCATCCCACCAGATCAGGGAGGATGCCACAGCAGAGCAGGCTACACAGCAAATTTGAAAATGTTAGTTTTAACACTCGTCCAGTGTTTATATAGGTCCACTCTGTGTTAATGTAACACTTTTTGTAGTGTTAATATTGAAACACTGAGTGTTAAAGTATAACACTTCAGATAATGTTCAAACTCGCTAATAAGCATCAACAACTTTCAGTGTTGAGGATCAACTCTAGAGAATGCATCCTGTAGCTGAATTGACACCAGGAAGTGCTAAATATTCACACTTGGAAATAACAGATCCTGCAATTTGTGGGTGAGTTAAACAGAAGCAATAAAGGATTCGTTACAAGAGTAGGGACACTGTATTGTTTCATGTTTTTAGGCCACAAAGAGAATGTGCATCAGAATTAAATCAGTGCATCACAGGCACATGAAAATGAAATCAGTGCATCACAGTTGCATCAGTACATGTGCTATATGAGAACAAGAGTATTTGCAGAGTTGCTATTTAACACAAGTAGAAGTCCTAAGACAAGGTATTCCATTTTCTTGACAAACTTGTCAATACTCTGACTAACACTCAATCATTTCAAACAAAGGAGCAAAGGCTCTCATCAGCACCATAAGCACTTTGAAGGACAGAAGGCGTATAACATTTCAGATCATCAACTTTGACACCACCATTAAACACAGTGAATGCATGGTAATGTTCACTGAGATTATCAGTATTGTCCAGCAATAGGTATACAATATTGTCAACCACAATGATCTTAGTTATCTTACACAAAAAAAAATCTGGCATTTCATGCCTGCAAACTAACAGTCTCTCTCTGTACTCGGTGCCATCCATCTTAACGCAGCTGGTAGAGTAAATGGCTTTCTGCATAGTGACCTGAAGTGACACTGCCAACTGAAAATGGTTTCATTGGTTCATACTCAATAGGTGATGTCTCCCAATGATGGCCTATAGCAAATTTGTGTTTTTTGGCAAGGGACTTACTAATGCTTTTGAAGTTGAGGGTGCTCATAAAGAGTTTGTGCTTTGCCTCAAACCTCAAGCTCAACATATGTAATAAAGGACCGATTTGTCTTATGTATGCTGGGTAATGTATCATATAGTGATGTCGGGGTTAGTTTGCAGTATGTGGGTAGAACTGTTTGTTCAATTATCAAATGCTTCAGATACACAGTCATGCCCTGGCTAAGAATATGGGGGAGGGGGGGGGGGGTGATTATTTGCAGTAAGCTGAAAATAACATTCCAATTCTCATTTCCTGGTGGAACAACATCACCCAAAATCAAGGGAATGTTTCTCACAAGACAGAGTTGGAATATAATTAAGTGCTATGTTATGTCTACTGTTCTCTAGGTTGACTTTAGTTGGGACGGTTTTGCACTCCAAGTACCCATAGTCAAACAAGTAGATTCTGAGACATATTCAAACAATTTTACCTCAAACTGAGCCACCCCTTCAAGAATGTCATGCATTATATCCACAGAAAAATTACGACAAACATGGAAGTGCTGCAAACTGTTTAGTTCATAATTTTTCTTTACACCATACACAGATAAGAGCTGTGGGTCTGATTGCAACCGATTAAAATGCATCTTTACCACGCAAGACAATCTTAGGGTCATCCTCACTGTAAACCGTCTGAGCATTAGACTTTTCTATCAAACAGAACCGGCAAAAGCATTGACCACTGAAGGACTCTGAAACCAAGGACTGCATGCATCCCCAAATTGTGTCCAGTTATTTGGCAGATAAGGTAAATTTACACCATCACTCTCCAGTTTTTTAACATCATTAACCAAGGGCTCTAAAATGGCATCACCACCAACTTTCTTTAGATCTTGATACTGAAATGACACTAAATGAATATTCATCACAGCAGAGTTGTTACGGCGTTCGTCTGTAGAAGGAGAGTCGGACCAAAATGCAGCGTGGTTAAATCGATACATGTTTAATGAAGAATAAACACTAATAATACAAAACAATAAACGGAACGTGAAAGGCTGTATAGGTTATCTGGTGAATACAAACACTGAGCCAGGAACAATCACCCACGAAACACTCAAAGAATATGGCTGCCTAAATATGGTTCCCAATCAGAGACAACGAGAATCACCTGCCTCTGATTGAGAACCGCCTCAGGCAACCATAGACTTTGCTAGAACACCCCACTAAACCACAATCCCAAAACCTACCAAAAAAAAAACATACATAAACACAACAGAAGATAAACCCATGTCACACCCTGGCCTGACCAAATAAATATAGAAAACACAAAATACTAAGACCAGGGCGTGACGAGTTAAACTTGGGTGGCAGATTCCCGAGGACATAATAAATGGCACCTATCTTGTGAACACCACACTTTGCACCAAGTGTTTTGGCACTTTCAAAGTCATTAAAGAACATTTGGATCTGTGAAGCATTGGTATAGCTTTAAGAAAAAGGGATGAGTCTTAAAGTAACTTCCATCACTAGTCACAAGTCTTCATAAGTGTCTTCCACAGATATATCCCTAGGTGCATTTTCCAATAACATACACATTTCGGAATTGTGACGCATGAATATCAATGTTGCCAGCATAGGAATATATACAAAGATGTATTTCACTTGAACTTGATCATACATGCCAGTTTATTTATTTCGCCTGCTATCATATCTAACTCCCAACACTACTTCTACTGGTTCCACAATAACCCATTTTTGGTTGAAGTACTTAGTTCTCTTGGTTTCTGAGTTAAAACTGGCAAATTGGTTTTCAAAGTTCTCAAAACGATCCTTTACAGCAGATGTAGAGGGGTTATCCATAGGCATAACTGACAGAACTTGTTTAATTTGGGAGTGCAGCCCAGTAGTGAGCTCTTCTAATTCACACACTACTGTTGACAACACTATTTTCAACACCACCACTAGCTTGCAACTTGGCTATGATGATTGCACACATTTCTTTAGCGTAAAGACTCAAGACTTCTCAAAACAATCACTTTGAGCGTTATCATGTGGGACACCAATGACAACACCCATTTGTGGAGCTTTCTGACTGGACTGGAGAATCAGCAACATGAGAGGGCCCTTCTAAGCTTAATGTATGAACTCCAGGGTGACAGGTAGCCTAGTGGTTAGAGTGTTGGGGCAGTAACCAAAAGATTGCTAGATCAAATCCCCAAGCTGACAAGGTAAAAATATGTTGTTCTGCCTCTGAACAAGGCCTTAACTCACTTGCCTAGTTAAATAAAAAAAATAAACCTCTTCTTTAGTAAAGAAAAGAATTATGACAGGCGTGTTGTAATGAAAACAAGCCATGTCTACTGATTTAAATGCAGTATTTCTGCATTGTGAAGAGGGAAAACCCAGATATTCACAAAGTTTGTGATGACAGGTTGTTTCTTCATGCAAAATAGATTTGGGGATTAAAATTCAATTAAGCTGCTTTAGTGATGGCAGATCATTTTTTACCCTTAGGACAAGGGGACATATATTAGGACATATATAAACAATCACACAAAGAAGAACCAATTAGTAGATATTAGCCATGTTGTTACCTTCACTTCCTGGCTAGCTACATGCTGCACAAAATGAGGCTCGAATTGATTACGCTAGGTCACACCCCAATTAACACCATGCTGCACGGCTAATATTAGTTGGCCTCGTGAACTCAACACTCACATGGTTGAAATCATCTAACGGTACGGCCTAACGGTACTGCCTAAAGGTACACAAATCTAATAGTTTGCTAATTTTAGCGAGCTAATGAAGTTGAGACAAAGTTCCCGCTGACATTTAGCTAGATAGCTAATTAATGGCGCAATTCCAGCTGCCCTTGTGCCATCAGCAATTAGATGAAAAGGAAGTTAAAACCTGAAGCTCAATCAACACTGCTTAGTGCCACCGCCCAACCTCTGTACAGTAACTCTCACCTGGGAGTTATATTAGCATAGATGGTGTAAAAACAACTCTTAAATCAACACCTCTTTACACTAAAAATGTAACACCAAGAAAATGAACACTTGTCACACTGGCCAATTTGCTATGTAGGGTGCATTGGCAACAACAGACCTAATCAGGGCTACTGAGACTCGTTAGCCAGGCAGAGGGGCCTTGGGGCTCTTCATGGCTCCTCACAGCTTTGTCTTGTGGCCTACAGCCAAGCCTCCCTCCCAGATGACTCGTGCTAGACTTCCTATCTTTTGTCTGGATGTCAGTGGTATGTTACAGGATTTTTTTTTCTTCTCTCTTTTCGAGTTTGGTTCTGTTTGGGCATGGCGCTCACTCAACTGAATCATCCTCGTTGGGCAGGATGTGTTGCACCTGTCGTCCTCGTTAGCCAGAAGGTGTTTCACTTGTGCTGGCCCAGCTGATATTTAAGAACTGCTGGCTGCAGAAGCTGCAGTGTTTCTGTTGGCAAAAAATATGATAGGAGAGCAATACCTTTGGTTAGCTCTTCCACTTTAAGTTGTCAGACAAAGCCTGTTTGGTTTGCCCCACTTTCTGTTTTTTATCCCTATCCTAAGTTGCTGTTGGGTTTTCTTTTAGTTTGCCTTTTTTTTGGCAAATGTTGTGGACATCCATGGTGGGTGTCTTTTAGGGCCCATTTTCTAGTTGCTTGTCAACCCATTGGTGTCTTTCAGAAACCTTTAAAAACAAAACCTGTTACTTTGTTACTTCTGACATTTTGAGTTTGTCTTAGTGGCAACGTAACAGGTGATATTAGAAATCAAGTATCAAATACTAGGGTCAGTGTCTTTCGGTTGGAGTCCTACTTGAGCTGAACAAACAATGTGTCAATCCTACTTTCCCCTATCCAGTGAAAATCGGCCATATTTATCACCATTGATATGATACAATAAAGGAAAAGTTATTCTAAGGAAATTGTTGATCAAAAAACATCCTGCTTCTTTTGAATTGTGGTAAGAGGTGACTTAGAGATGTCGACGTAAGGTAGTTGGAGTTGACTGTGCTCTCTCCTCTCCTCTCTAATCCCTCCAGGAAGGTGGAGGAAGGTGTGAAGGTGTGTGTTATAAATAGCTTCACAGTGGGATTTGTTTGAGAAGGCCGAGTCGTAGAGACATAAAGATCTCTGGATGACAGAGAATGCCCCCCTGCCAGCGTTCTTTATACAAACTTGCAAACACAAGATTGAAGAGTGAAGTCACAAACAAGCCTCATTAACAGAGAACCAGCCCCATCAGTGGCTGGATGTTACAGTGAGATGGTTGAATGGTGCAGTTTGTTGCTTCCCTGGCTCTTCACTGAGACACATCACCAGGAAGAGAGCAAAACATCTGTGTCTGCACAGTCCAACTCTCCAATTACTCAGATCCTGCTCCCTGGAGAAATAAGTGGTTAAACTGTCAAACAAGTCTAAACTGTGATGTACTCGCCTGACCAATTCTTCAAAGTTTCACCTTTCCCAACAGAAACAACTTGTCAACTTCTGAGAATAAGTCTTGTTGTTATAGTAAAGTAATGCCTCAACCATTAGTTGCCAACATACATGAACAGGAGCAATTAAAATAGCACTGTGTATAAAACTATCCAAGGTCTACAGGGTGGAAGGGTTGTAGTTGTACAGAAAAACCTGACTATGCAGTGAAGTCTGTGACACACAAAAAAGAGAGAGAAGAAAAAGCTAGATCGGAAGTGAAAGGGAAAAATAAAAGGAAAGGAGAATCTAGCCCAACCAGAGCAGGAAAGAGCACATAACCTTAATCGTGTTCATGTCATGAGTGGATCCGTGGCAGCTAGATGCAGCTAGGTGCATCCATACAGACCTGAGAGTGCCCCAGGGCAGAGGACGCAGTGACACAGAGAGAGGATTGACTGCTCTGCTCGGAGCTGTCAAAACACCAGGTAGGCCACCATGTCAGGGACAGCTGGGTCGTCCCCGCGCTCCAGCCGCCCCACCTCTCACCACAGCCTTGACAGTGCCCATGGACCCCTGCCTTCACTACACGGTTCAGCACACAGGGCTTGTACACAGCCGCGTGGTGTCCCATGCCATGATGACACATATCAGGTGCAGAGAATTCTGTGTTCAAGGCCAGCCAGGCACCAGGGAGCCAGACAGACCGACGTGCCTCTCCTTTCCTGCTTCTGCAGTGGTCTCATAGCATGATACAGAGGGATATAACAGGGGACGAAAAGAGCAATGTCAGTAGGAACATCAGAAATCCTCCCTGTGGGACAATGGAGGGGATTTGCTCTGATCCTATCTGACTGGAATGTCCGAAAACTTGACCTCTGTCTCCCATGGCAACGGCCCAGCCGTGGGAGGGAGGGAGCAGGTAATCTGAGTTTGAGGGTCACCAGGGACAAACAGACAGACATGCAGACAGAAATAGAGGCAAATGACATCAAACACAACTAGTCACAGACAGATGTGTGTGCTGCAGAATTAATCTATGATATTCCCACTTGAGAATAATGCTGTTTAGCCAAGACCAGATTTTTTCCATGACCTCATCTTTTCCCATTGTGGCATTATATGTCATCAAGGGAAGTTAGAGGGGTGACCTGGGGATGCTTTCATTTTATTATGAACACAAACAAAACAGGGAATTGGCAAGGGCTTCATAGTGTGGAATAAAAACAGCCAGGGGTCCCGCCAAAGGGATCAAAATCAACTACATCCGGTCAAGCTGGAGCACACCAAATTCAAATGACAAAATTTTTATATTAAACATTCATGATCATACAAGTGTCCTAGATCATTTAAAAACGTAACTTCTTGTTAATCCAACCGCGTTGTCAGATTTCAAAAAGGCTTTATGGCGAAAGCATACCATGTGATTATCTGAGGACAGTGCCCCACACCAAAATACTTTTCCAAACCAGCATAGGCGTCACAAAAGTAACAAATAGCGATAACATAAATCACTTACCTTTGAAGATCTTCCTCTGTTTGCAATTCCAAGGGTCCCAGTTACACAACAAACGGTTGTTTTGTTCGATAAAGTCCTTCTTTATATCCCAAAAATGTCAGTTAAATTGGTGCGCTTGATTCAGTAATCCATTCTTTCAACATGCACGCAAACGAATTCAAAAAGTTACCAGTAAAGTTCATCCAAACAAGTCAAACGATGTTTCGTTCCTTAGGTACTCTAATATCTAAATATACGATCAAATTTAAGACGGAGAAAATTATGTTCAATAGGGAAGATAAATCACGAAGAGCGCGCACCTCATTCACACGCGCAACAAGACTACATTTCTAATGAGAGACACCTTGGAAAAACTACAACTACTCGGTCATTTTTCAAAGAACAAGCATGAAGCCCTTTCTAAAGACTGTTGACAACTAGTGGAAGCCAAAGGAAATGCAATCTGGGAGCTATTTATTTGTATATCCCATAGACAAGCGTTGAAATGGACTCACCCCCAAAAAACATTGCCGGATGGATTTTCCTTGGGTTTTCGCCTGCCATATCAGTTCTGTTATACACACATTATTTTAACAGTTTTATTTTAACAGACATTATTTTAACAGTTTTAGAAACTTCAGAGTGTTTTCTATCCAATGCTACCATGCTATCATATGCATATCCTAGCTTCTGGACCTGAGTATCAGGCAGTTTACTTTGGGCGTCATTCATCCGAACTTCCGCACACTGCAACCTAGCCCTATGTTAAATAAAAACATTTGGATACATTCAACAGTGTACTTAACATGTGCTCACTTTGTGTTTTGATGACTAGGTATTTGGATGTCCATTGCATTGTACTGTTCATGACTTGGCTGATATTGCCTACTGAATGTCTTGCCTCAAAAAGGAAATCCTTGATGTGGTGCGTTCCAGAAGACTTAATTACTTGTACCCTGTAGCTCAGGGATGGGCAACTCCTTCACCCTCTAATGGTGGAGTTATCTGGCCTGAGATGTATAACATTACAGCTACACCCTTGGTGCCAAAACATCCCATCCATAAATCATGAATCCTATGACAAAGTGTACTGACACGTCTAGATATGAATAACATTAGCACAACTCAGTAGAATGCCTCCTTAGCCTCTGGTCAGAGTGACATATTCTTCTTCCTCATCTCGTAAAACCCCACCAACATCCCTGTTCTGTGATACGGTCCAGCAACATACCTCGGACCCTCACATACATAGGACCCTCACATTGCACAAGATTAAATTACGCTGGTGTCTTAAATATATGACACCGCCAAAAGCTTATTTGCACTGTTTGGCCTTAGAGCAGGTTTCAGCAATGATTCATGGGAATGCTTTGCAGAGTAATGCCAGCGGCACAATGATAGATCTTGAGCTCCATACACTAAGGGCAGATTAAAAGAGACCTGCAGTCGAACATATGTTAATGTAGGTTAGGGACTGTGTGATGTCAACCCTGTAGAGTAGGAGGATTTAGATAAGTACCCCAGATCTCATACTAAGCACCTGCAGTGCATCCATCTAGCTGCAGGGGGATGATTCTAATAAATCCAAAGTTAGAAATCTATATTGATTTAGGCATAAGGCTGAGGTAAACATGTTATGAAACCAACGAGACTTAGAAATGGAAATACAAGAAGGGACGTGTGAGGATTAATGCTTATTTTAACAAACTGTGATAAGCAACCTTGTCCATGGAGGGGAGAGGGGTGGCCAAACACTAATAAACAAAACAACAACCGCTGGTCTCATCAAGAAAAGACAAACAGAGGACAACGAGTGGAAGTCAGCCAGAGGGGAATCCCACACGGCCCTGAACAACTCATTACAATCCATGGAATCAATAGCTGGAATGTAAGCTGGAGTGGGAACAATGGACGGGGCCAGCTCACCGGTTTATTTTGGATCAGTCCTGTAAGCCAGTTTGACTTCCAACACTCTCCACCATCACCACCCCCACCAGCACCACCCCACTCCCATCCTGAACCCCTGTCCATCCATCCGCATGGCTGGTTAGGCTAGTAGACCAGGCCTCTTGTTATCTGGAGGATACACTGGAGGAGAGAAGCACCTATGCACCCATTAACATCCACATTCCCCCTGCCAATCACTTTATGGTCCTCCTATGGAGGGCATCTTTCATGTAAACCTAATGCACCTACAAAGTTAGAAAATACATGGTTGAATATGGTTTGAATCATCTGTGTTGCCAGTTTTAATACAGTTCTGTTTAATACTACTGTTATGAACAATCCATTTGCTCTCCACAAAGGACATTCACCAATGCCCCTCAGGTGAAGACCCCATATCCATAGGCTGGGGGTCAGATTACACATAGTTGAATCATTTTCCAACCATTCACTTTTAGTGGAAAGTGCCTCGGGAAAGAGGAATCCCTATTGCAGTTAATCAACTGCAAAAATGTCTGTCTATCATCTCATGTGTCTGTCTTTCTATCCATCTGCCTGGCTGGCTGGTACTATTGTTTAGATGCTGTCCATATGTCTGTTTGCTGAGAATGGCCCTACTGCCCTCTCCAGTCACTAGCAGGTAAGACCTCCATGGCAGGGAGGAGAGGAAAGGAGAGAAGCGAGGGAAGAGGGGTGGCGAGGAGAGGAGATGAAAGAGAGGGAGGGGAATGTTTGTGGAAGCTGCTGTTGCTGCTAATTACCTTGCATGGCTCATTAGGCTGCACTATTAAAACAACAGAGAGAGAGAGAGAGAGAGAGAGAGAGAGGAAGAGAGAGGGGGAAGAAAATAGCCCTCCATTCCTCCTCCTGCTCTCAATTGAGCTGTGAGCCAGCAGCAGCTACTGACTCCTCTACTGTCCTCAGCTAGTGTGTTCTGCCTCAGGTCATGGCCAGGTCACACCCCCCCTTCTCAAGGCTTTGCTTAAGAAATCACTCAAGTTTGTTAAACTCATGCTGCCTGTCAGGCCCACTGCTAGAAGTCTTACCTTGGTGACCTGCTCTGCCCATTACTCTGCAGACTTTACAATCCACATCACAGTATTAAACTCAGAGAACATATCTCGGCTGAAGCACTTAAACGAAACAGTGCTGTATACAAATGCCGTGTCATCACCTTGTGCTTTGCTGGCACCCATAAAAAGAGCCACCTTGCCAAGGGACTCACTGAATAAGTCTAGAGCATCATACTTCACGTCAATAATGTCCCTGTGAGCTACATGATGTACTTACTGTACTTTGGCAGTGGAACGCTTCTCAAAAGGAGGCTGGGTCTATTGCTTTCCCATGTTCTATAGCTGTCACTCTGTGAATGGGAGATTGTGAAAGCACCTTACTCCACTATGGTAGAAAATTGTAGCGATGAAAGCATTAAGAAGAAATATGCATTACCAATTATTGAACAGATACTAGAGACGAGAGTGTTGGGGATGTTCCTGGCACCTAGAAAGCCATGTACTCTTATCACTTTACTAGGAAATCCTGAATTATTGACCGTCTAGGTGAGAGGGAGCTATTAACAGAGGAGTAGCAGAGGAGGAAGAAAGCGAAAAGCTAAGCCGTAAAAGGCATCTCTAAGCCTTGGCAAGGGTTGCTCTGAATTAAGTGAAAAAAAGTCTCTAAAAGAAATTAGGGCGTATCGAGGGCGAAGTCTTCTTGGCAGCGTTCACGGTCAGGAGAGTTTATTAGTTGCATGATCCTCGTTCCCCTACAGGGCCTTATCTTTTAATTTTCCTCACTCCGGGTCACTGTGCAGGAGCCTGTGGATTGTCAAATAAAGAGAAAAGCTGGAGTACAGAGGAGAGAGAGAGGGCTCTTCACCGGGTTATTAAGAGGAGGAAATTGAGTTGACAGAGGACAGCAGGCTGAGGTACCCAAAAAGCAACATAGTCTGTGAAGACCTTCAAAGAACAATTGGTAACGGATTCCCCTTCTCTTCCCTGCAAATAAAGAACAAATGTAGAAATTTCTCCAAGCCTGGCAGGGAGAGGCTCTGTGTTGCATACTGTATGAATACATGATCAGGATGAATGGGGTGAGATGGCACTTTTCCAGCTTTGAACACAAATGAAACCATCCATACTCAATGTTTCTCACTAGGAAATTCAGAAAACACTGAATAGCTCCCACACTTTAGATTGGTAGGTTTAACCCCTGAAGATCTAAGGAAATTTTAGTGGTCAGCTTTTCACACCCTATACATAAATCTGCAGGGTAGTGCAGTCCAATGTTTCACAGTAATGATTTTGCTTCACTCAGATCCTTCTGAACTAATAGCCTCTGTGTCTGTTGTTGACGAGGGGAAGGATAAGTGTTTATAAGTGTTGCATTGGGTCAGTCCAATTTTTTCTCTGAGGAACTGTAGACCATGAACACATTGATTGAGGTGGGCGGTTCGTTTAAAAGCAGCAGACTAGGTCTCTGGTGTAGGCCGGCCCAACTAGCCCAAATATCAGTCATGAATACCAATGGAGAATCAAAGTCAGTGTTTCCCCTAGGATGTTTTTCAGCAGCAGTGGCTGGGAGGGGGGGGGGGGGTCATATCTATACATCTTAAATGCATATAGGGGAAACACTGAAAGTATACTTTCGAAACCACATCCTCTGAGGGAACATATACTCTATTTCTCTTATCCAGGCCATTTCTCTACACGCAAATGGGGGTTTAGCCCCACAGTGGTTTAGCCTTCCTCAATCTGCATTAATTGCACTGTAGAGTATACATGTCAGTGGTAGCACAGCAGGGATTTCTTGATATTACTTTTGAACTCATTCAAGAAACTAGGTTAAACTTTTATCGCTAGCGTCTTTGCTCTCTATACACACAGATACAGGCCTATTTACCGGCCACTTTCTTTGAGTTTTTGAATGTTGAGACGTTCACTTCGGAGAGCCAGTCAGTCATCGTCATCGTTTTTGGATGGGGATGATGCATTGACACTGCATTCTATTCAGATGCCCTGACAACCCTACTCTCCCCGTCTCCTGGATGTCATGGAAATATTTAGCATACCATCTTTCATTTTGTCTCGACAGGACACGTCTATCTCCCCCTCTTCCTTCCATTTTTGGATTGGCAAGCGATGCGGGAGACGGGCTTCGGCGTTGAGCAAGCTGTAATTGAAAAGTGAAGAAAATAAATATTTTCAATCAGAATGTGAAGGCTAGGACTTATTGTGCTCCTGCCATGCAGGAAGATTCAACATGAAAATGTGCCCATTGGAAAACTAAGCACGTCACATTTCGCACCAGATAACTACACTAATATGCAGGGAAATCACCAAAGCCTGTCCCATTCTTTGTGGATACATCTTGAGATTTTTCAGTGTTCTTCCTCCCTTCTACACAACTACACAACATGAGCAAGAGCCAGTACACACTGAGTGTACAAAACATTAGACAGGTAAGAGTAAGATGGCGCTGTCAGACATGGCAGCTCTGCTTCTAGCTCCTAAGCAACGTTGAAGTATTTTTGTGTGTGTGTGTTATTTCTTACATTATTGGTTGGTCCAAAATGTTTTTTGTGTTATTACATACCCAAAAGTAGTTTCTGGCTGTATCAGAGCGATGGTAAGTCACCCTCATTACTACCAGAAATAAGACTTTCCCAAATTGGATCCTTTGTTCATTACCCCCAGATGCTGCTCCAAGACTTCACCGGCGGAGAAGAGGTATTCGAAGTGAACTACTAGTCCGACTAAGGAGGCGTGACCACCAACCACCGCTTCCGAGTATTTTACTCGCTAATGTTCAGTCCTTGGACAATAAATTAGATGAGCTCAGGGAATGGATCATCTTCCAGAGACTGGGACTGTAAACGTACTCTGTTACACAGAATCATGACTCTCTCCGGATATACTGTCCCCATCCAATCAGCCAGCTGGGTTCTCAGTACATTGCGCAGACAGGAAAAATAACTCTCCTGGAAAAGAAAGGCGCTGGTGAATGTTTCCTGATTAACTACTCATGGTGTGATTGTGATTCTCTTCGATTACAGTAACAGCTGTTTATATTCCCCCTCAAGCGAATACCACGATGACCCTCAAGGAACTACACTTGACACGGTGCAAACTGGAAACCACATATCCTCAGGCCACATTTATTGTATCTGGGGATTTTAACAAAGCAAAAATGCAGAAAAGGCTACCAAAGTTCGATCAACACATTGCCTGTAGTACTCGTGATACAAACTCTCAACCATTCTTACTCTCCCTTCCGGGATGGCTACAAGGCCCTCCCCCAACCCTCCCTTCCGCAAATCAGATCAAGACTCCATTCTGCTCCTCCCTTCCTGTTGTAACGGCTGATATCTTCCTCTGAAGAGGTGTAGCAAGGATCGGACCAAGATGCGGCGTGGTAAGTGTCCATGTTTTAATAAGAAAAACTCAACATGAACACAAAAACAACAAATGTGAACAAACCGAAACAGTCCCGTGTGGCACAAACACTGACACAGGAAACAATCACCCACAAACTAACAGTGAAAAACAGGCTACCTATGTATGATTCTCAATCAGAGACAACTAACGACACCTGCCTCTGATTGAGAACCATACTAGGCCGAACACAGAAATAGAAAGACATAGAAACACAAAACATAGACTGCCCACCCCAACTCACGCCCTGACCATACTAAAATAAAGACAAAACAAAGGAAATAAAGGTCAGAACGTGACACCTGTAGGCAGAAACTCAAACCGGAAGTACCCATGCTAAGGTCTATTCAATGCTGGTCTGAGCAATCAGAATCCATGCTTCAAGATTGTTTTGATCACTCGGACTGGGATATGTTCCGGGTTGTCTCTGAGAATAACATTGACGTATACACCGAAACGGTGACTGAGTTCATCAGGAAGTATATAGGGGATGTTGTTCCCACTGTGAATATTAAATCCTACCCAAACCAGAAACCGTGGACAGATCAAAACTGAAAGCGTGAACCACCGCATTTAACCATGGCAAGGTGTCTGGGAATATGGTTGAATACAAACACTGTAATTATTCCCTCCGTAAGGCAATCAAACAGATAAAACGTCAGTATAGACACAAAGTGGAGTCGCAATTCAACAGCTCAGACACGAGACGTACACGACAGGATCTACAGATAATCATGGATTACAAAGGGAAAACCAGCCACGTTGCGGACACCGATGTCTTGCTCCCGGACAAGCTCAACACCTTCGACTGCTTTGAGGATAACACAGTGCCACTGACGCAGTCCGCTCCCAAGGACTGTGGGCTCTCATTCTCCGCGGCCGACGTGAGTAAGACATTCAAGTGTGTTAACCCTTGCAAGGCTGCCAGTCCAGAAGGTATCCCTAGCCGCGTCCTTAGAGCATGCGCAGACCAGTTGGTTGGAGTGTTTACTGACATATTCAATCTCTCCCTATCCCAGTCTGTTGTCCTCACCTGCTTCAAGATGTCCACCATTGCTCCTGTACCCAAGAAAGCAAAGGTAACTGACTAAATGACTATCGCCCTGTAGCAGTTACTTCTGTCATCATGAAGTGCTTTGAGAGGCTAGTTAAGGATCATATCCCCTCCACCTTACCCGACACCCTAGACCCACTTCAATTTGCATACCGCCCCAATAGATCCACTGATGATGCAATCGCCATCGAACTGCACACTGCCCTATCCCATCTGGACAAGAAGAATACCTATGTAAGAATATTGTTCATTAACTATAGCTCAGCAGTCAACACCATCCTACCCTGCAAGCTCATCATTAAGTTCGGGTCCCTAAGTCTGAACCCTGCCCTGTGCAACACAGTCCTGAACTTCCTGACGGGCCTCCCCCAGGTGGTGAAGGTAGGAAACAACACCTCCACTATGCTGAGCCTTAACAAAGAGGCCCCACAAGCGTGCGTGCTCAGCCTCCTTCTGTACAGTTGAGCTAACATAGGCTAATGCAATTAGCATGAGGTTGTAAGTAACAAGAAAGTTTCCCAGGACATAGACATATCTGATATTGTCAGAAAGCTTAAATTCTTGTTAATCTAACTGCACTGTCCAATTTAAGGTAGCTATTATAGTGAAAGTACAACATGCCTTTGTTTGAGGAGAGTGCATAGTTTTGAACATGAAAATTATTAATAAACATATTAGGCACATTTGGGCAGTCTTGATACAACATTTATAACATAAGTGCAATGGTTCATTGGATCAGTCTAAAACGTTGCACATACACTGCTGCCATTTAGTGGACAAAATCTAAATTGCACCTGGGCTGGAATAATACATGATGGCCTTTCTCTTGCATTTCAAAGATGATGGTACAAAAATTACAAAAGAACGGTAGGTTTATTCTTTGTATTATATTTTACCAGATCTATTCTGTTATATTCTCCTACATTCCTTTCACATTTCCACAAAGTCCAAAATGTTTACGTTTAAATGGTACCAAGAATATGCATATCCTTGCTTCGGGGCCTGAGCTACAGGCAGTTAGAATTGGGTATGTCATTTTAGGTGAAAATTGAAAATAAGGGTGTATCCTTAAGAGTTTTTATTAAGTGCCTTTAAACGGGGTAGGTGCAAGCGGCACCGGTTTGTCTCAAGAACTGCAATGCTGCTGGGTTTTCCTGTGTGTATCAAGAATGGTCCACCACACAACGGACATCCAGCCAACTTTTTTATTTAACCTTTAATTAACTAGGCAAGTCAACTTGATACAACTGTGGGAATCATCGGAGTCAACATGGGCCAGCATCCCTTTGGGATGCTTTGACACCTTGTAGAGTCTATGCCCTGACAAATTTAGACTGCTCTGATGGAAAAAGGGATGTAACTCAATATTAGGTTGGTGTTCCTAATGTTTTGTACATCCAGTGTACGTTGTGCAGACTATCCAATTAACTATAAGAAAATCGGAGAACTCAATCAGTTACCTATTCACCCTCATACAAAGTGTTGCGTTCAATGGACATTTCTCAGATAAGAAAAATTACTTCTAGTCTACTCTAGCAACTGAAAATCACAGTGGTGGAAGTAGCCAATCACTGACAGATACAGGTTCTAATTGTTTTCCTAAATAATTTGATGACCCATTGAATTTAAACATATATATAAATGAGTTATATAGTCTTAGATACTAGCTACTAGTTAGGCATGTAGGTTCATTTTGTACTGTAGCGCATCTTCACCACAAATATTATGTAGCCTATGTGAAATGGAAAGAAGGATGTTCTTAGGATTAAGAATTATCCATTTTAAACTTCAATGTATTCAATTCTATTGAAAATAAACATTTGTCTCCCAGGGAGAGAAAGAAAGGAAGATGAAAAAAAACATCAATTTACATATTTGTGCATCTTTTCACACTAAGGAGCTTAGAGCTAGGGATATGGCAGTGTTTAGAATAGATGCACACCGTTAAGAGGATGCCAGATTAAAGGGACGTGAGGTATTACATGTAAAAATACACCCAAGCCTTTGTGCAAGCAGGGCATTAAAAGGAACGCATGGTTACATAAATAACAGATCAATCTGCAGAACACAGCAGATGTTTAGTAAATCTTGTTAGCGGTGGGGGGGGACTTTAGACCTCCTATTTTCACAACATCTCCCGTTCCACCCACTCATCCAAATCTCACCCCCTCAGTGGTGGTGAAAACCCTGTTCATCAGACCCACTTCCTCTCCATCTGTGGGGATATCTGCCTGGCAGCACACTCAGTTTATCTCAGCTCTCTGACACTGCTTTGGCACCATCTACTGGACTGTCAGGGAATAATTTAATAATTTAAAGCGTAGGCCTGGCTAAGTCTGACATGGCAACGGTTTAGCAATGCATGATAAAGCCTTGATCAAAGTAAGGCGATGCTTACATCTGCAAGGGTAGTCAGCCATGGATGGCAGTGTGGAGACTCACAGGGCCAGCATGGAGGATTTGTACACTGCTGAGGACTGTGTTTGTTTCTGGAGGCTAGTATACTGAGACCAGATTTTAATCCTCTCCAAACCTTGATTTGTCCTGGCATAGCTCTCTCCCTCTCTCTCTCTCTCTCTCTCTCTCTCTCTCTCTCTCTCTCTCTCTCTCTCTCTCTCTCTCTCCCTCTCTCTTCTTTTCCTTTCTCTCTATTTTCCCCAGTCTATCTTAAGCCTAAAAGCCCTAGCTCCAGTATCCATACTGTACTGTAGCTTCAAAGCCCTGGGTAAACACACAGACCCCAAACCTATTGAACCAGCCACTACACTTCACTTGTTATCATCATCATTGCATTTTCTTCAGCCATAGTCATGACATTCATGGTTCATCAATAATGCTTTGAGTATGACAATGACACTCACAATCACCGACCTATGATGCTATTGTCTGATTGGCCAGTATGAATGCAAGCCCTGTGTGGCCAGAACAACACGACTAGGCCTATGTGAATGGGAAGATTTAATGTTCAAGATTATTGTCTCTCTGCTGACCCAGTCAAGCAGTAAACAGAACCAAGGTGTTCTAAGGAAGGTCCAATAAACCTCCTTATTAAATGAGAAGAGAAAGCATTCTGATAACTTAAAGCATCCTGCACTATGTGTGTGAGGCACAAACTAGCATTTGCTGCAGGGTCGGGGGATGTTGTTCGTATTAGGTTTTTGTTCATATGCATTTCGCTGTTATGCCAAATACGTACATGTAGCTTATACCCTAAACACACTATAACACATTTCTCAATACTAAAATATCAAACTCTGTCATAAAACAATTTACCCAGCCTATGTATTGGTTCTGGTACCAGGCCTGGATTTATTAGACCCTCTTGGTTCTGTTTAATAATTGTTTGGGTCAGCAGAGAGAAAATTATATTGAACAATTATCTATCCCTAACACATGTTCCCGTGTCACACCTACAGGGCTGTACGATCAGAACACAACAACAACAAACAACCATGCTTCAGTCATATACTGTATAAACACAAGATGACCATGTTCATGTCCTGTGTCACACTAGTATATGGCAGAGCTCATTAACCAGCGGTCATGCCTGATGGAGGAGCTGCTTTATTGGAGCTCGCTATGGGTCTTAACATTTTTACTATGTCAGAATTTAATAGACATCAGCTTTACTGAAGGGGAAGCAGGAATAAATCATTGCCGCGTACATGTTATCTGGTCTTTTATCTCAGCTTAAAGCACTTGTGGAGACCTGATCAAGGTCAATAAAGCTTTTTAGTGAGTTACAATAACAGGCAGCCATTCTCACCTCTTTTAGGAAGCAGGGTCCAGTGATTGAGGACCGGTTGAAGTGCTGAATTTGACTGACTGAAACTGAAAGGATGATTCACAACTACAGTAGGCCTACTACCCACTTGACACTTCAGAGAGTGGCATATTCATATGAGAGCTAGTGTCTGTGCTTGTAAAGAAAACACCATATTTGCTGTCACTCTATTCCACTTCAGATTGTATGGTTACATTATTGACGTCTAACGCTCCCCTAGTGAAACCACACATGTGAATGTTATGAATTGTCATAGTAGATATTTTCATAGCCAACAGCCTTGTGCTATAATTACCCACACACATTTACACAGACAGATTGTTTCAAGCACAAAGTGAGAAAAACAGGTTCCTGTTAAACTTTTTAAAGGTGTTTGCATCCCGGTAAACATTGCACGTTTTGTGTTTTTAACGTTGGAAAAAAACTCCTGAGCTGAATCAGAGCTTGTGACAACTGAACTCAACTCTCAAAATGGTTGCTTCTCGCTATGTTACACAATCAATGAGTTATTCTGGAAGACTGCCCTGAATTCAACAGTACCTCCAAGAGAATAAACATACGTTTTCTAATGGTGCTATTCCTTAGTTGTTGTCACGCCCTGGTCTTAGTATTTTGTGTTTTCTTTATTTATTTGGTCAGGCCAGGGTGTGACATGGGTTTATTTTGTGGTGTGTTTGTGTATTGGGGTTTTTCGTAGGTTTTGGGATTGTGGCTTAGTGGGGTGTTCTAGCAAAGTCTATGGTTGCCTGAGGCGGTTCTCAATCAGAGGCAGGTGATTCTCGTTGTCTCTGATTGGGAACCATATTTAGGCAGCCATATTCTTTGAGTGTTTCGTGGGTGATTGTTCCTGTCTTTGTGTTACTTGTCACCAGATGGGCTGTATAGGTTTTCACATTCCGTTTGTTGTTTTTGTATTGTCGTGTTTATTTCGTCATTAAACATGTATCGTATTAACCACGCTGCATTTTGGTCCGACTCTCTTTCGACGGAAGAAAAACGTAACAGAATCACCCACCACACCAGGACCAAGCAGCGTGGTGACAGACAGCGGCAGCAGGAGCAACCAAGGTTGGAATATACGACTTGGGAGGAAATCGACAGGTGGGCGGTCGACCCAGAGAGCGTGCCGGAGCCCGCCTGGGATTCGCTGGAGCAGTGCGAAGAGGGCTATAGGAGAATGGAGTCGAAGAGACAAGCACGGCGGCGCAGAAGGAAGCCTGAGAGTCAACCCAAAAATTTCTTGGAGGGGGGCTCAGGGAGAGTGCGGCAGAGTCAGGGTTCAAACCTGAGCCAACTCCCCCTGTTTATCTTGAGGAGCAGCGATCACAGGACTTCTGGACGTGGGAGGAGATATTGGATGGAAAAGGACCCTGGACACAGCCTGGAGAATATCGCCGCCCCAAAGAACTGGAGGCGGAAAGCAGAAAGGCGCTGGTATGAAGAGGCAACACGGCGACGCGGATGGAAGCCCGAGAGTCAGCCCCAAAAATGTATTGGGGGGAGGCTCAGGGAGAGTGGCAGAGTAAGGGTTCAGACCTGAGCCAACTCCCCCTGTTTATCGTGAGGAGCCAAGGAGGAGACCAGAACCAGAGCCGGTGTTGGAGGTGAGTGAAGCAGAGACTGTGAAGGAGTTAATGGGGAAAGTGGAGGAGAGAGTTATGAGGGAGTTGCTAGGTTGGTGCTTTAGATACGATATTCGCCCGACTGAGCATGTCGGGGAGTTGATGGCACCTGGGTCAGCGCTCCATACTCGTCCTGAGGTGCGTGTTAGTCGGCTGGTGAAGAGTGTGCCAGCCTCACGCACTAGGCCTCCTGTGTACCTACCTAGCCTTGCACGTCCTGTGCCAGTCCTGCTCTCAGGCTCTCCAGTACACCTTCCCGGTCCGGTCCATCCTGTGCCACCTTCACACACCAGTCCTCCGGTGGCAGCTCCTCGCACCAGGCTTCCTGTGCGTGTCCTCGGCCCAGTACCACCAGTGCCAGCACCACGCACCAGGCCTTCAGTGCGCCTCGCCTGTTTAGCGCTGCCAGAGCCTTCCTCCTCCTCTTTTGTATTGTCGTGTTTATTCCGTCATTAAACATGTACCGTATTAACCACGCTGCATTTTGGTCCGACTCTCTTTCGACGGAAGAAAACCGTAACAGTTGTATGCAAGAGGCAGTGCATTCCCTGGATCAGTCAGCCCAAACTGGCACTATTAATTCAGCACAACACATCCCTTATCACTCTCATCTCCATCTTATCTGTGAATGAGGGGAAGAGAGAGAGAGAGGGAAATTGCTGGGTGATTTTGTCGAGACCTCTGTGTGGGAAAACAATGTAAATGTTGATTGAACACTGTGGAGATTAGCTGAGGCTTGTTTATTTCTGTTAGTTCTTTAATTCTTAGGACTGAGATCCCGCTAACGGGATCGATATGACAACAGCCAGTGACAGTGCAGGGTGCCAAATTCTAAACAACAGAAATCATATAATTACAATTCTTCAAACATAGAAGTATTTCACACCATTTTAAAGATACACTTCTTGTTAATCCCACCACAGTGTCCGGTTTCAAATAGGCTTTATGGCGAAAGCACCACAAGCGATTATGTAAGGTCAGAGCCAAGTCACAGAAAAACACAGCCATTTTTCCAGCCAAAGAGAGGAGTCAAAAAATCTGAAATATAGATAAAGTTAATCACTAACCTTTGATAATCGTCATCAGGTGACACTCATAGGACTTCATGTTACACAATACATATATGTTTTGTTCGATAAAGTGCATATTTATATTTTAAAAATCTCAGTATACATTGTCGCGTTATGTTCAGTAGTTCCAAAAACATCCGGGTGATTTTGCAGAGAGCCACATCAATTTACAGAAATACTCATTATAAATGTTGATGAAAAGACAAGTGTTATGCATGGAACTTTAGATATACTTCTCCTTAATGTGTCACATTTCAAAAAAGCTTTACGGAAAAAGTAAACCATGCTATAATCTGAGTACGGCGCTCAGAGACCAAACAAGCCAAAAAGATATACGCCATATTGTGCAGTCAACATTAGTCAGAAATAGCATTATAAATATTCATATCATTTATGTCCAAATAGCTACTTTTGTTTTGCGTGTTTTGGGAACAAATCCAAACTCATGAAGCGCGTTCACTAGGAGCATACGAAATGTCAAAGTTCAGTTACAGTCCGTAGAAACATGTCAAACAATGTATAGAATCAATCTGTAGGATTTTTAAAACATAAATCTTCAATAATGTTCCAACTGAATAATTATTTTGTCTGTAGAATTGCGATGGAACAGAGCTCGCTCTCACGTGAATGAGCGTCACGAGCTCAAAGCATTCTGCCAGACCTCTGACTCATTCGCCCCCACTTTACAGTAGAAGCATCAACCTAGGTTCTAAAGACTGTTGACATCTAGAGGAAGCCTTAGGAAGTGCAACATTACCAATATCCCACTGTATCTTCAATAGGGAATGAGTTGAAAAACGACTAACCTCAGATTTCCCACTTCCTGGTTGGATTTTTTCTCAGGTTACTGCCTGCCAAATGAGTTCTGTTATACTCACAGACATCATTCAAACAGTTTTAAAAACGTCAGCGTGTTTTCTATTCAAATATACTAATGATATGCATATATTAGCAACTGGGACTGAGTAGCAAGTAGTTTACTCTGGGCACCTTATGCAGCCAAGCTACTCAATGATGCCCCCAGCCATAAGAAGTTTAACATGCGTAGAACATTACTTTATGAAAATGCTGGACATGGACCATGTGATAAAGGGGAGAGAAATGATTGACATGGACATTTTAGAAAAACTGAAAATAGTACTGCAGCATACAAATAGTATTCTATCTGACTGAGAACTGTAATGCCACTGCTCAGAAATACATGGTGTGAGTCTGGCATGAGAGGATTATAAAGTCACAATAGGGTAATTGCATTCTGCTGCGCAGGCAATGGTGGCAAATGAATGTTCCACTAGAAAATATATAAATAAGCAAATTAGCGGGTTCTGGAGGTGTACATTCATAATTAAACTGCTGAGGTGTAAATAGGCTGCAAACAAACAACAAATGCTGTTCACTCAGCAGAGCCACGATGACATTATAGCCAGTGTTGTGTTTTACACTAATAAGCATTCTGATGAAAAAATGAAATGTTATTTACTGGCAAAATTGAGTGTCAAACTGATCTGTTTCACCTGTCTTTGTGATTTTCTCCACCCCCCTCCAGGTGTCGCCCATATTCCCCATTATCCCCTGTGTATTTATACCTGTGTCCTCTGTTTGTCTGTTGCCAGTTCGTCTTGTTTGCTAAGTCAACCAGCATTTTTGTTCTCAGATCCTGCTTTTCCCAGTCTCCTTTTCTCGCCCTCCTGGTTTTGACCCTTGCCTGTCCTGACTCTGAGCCCTCCTGCCTGACTACTCTGCCTACCTTGACCCTGAGCCTGCCATCCGGTACCATGGCACCTCCTCTGGTTTACTGACCCATGCCTGCCTTGACCTGTCTATTGTATGCCCCTGTTGGATCATTAAACCATTGTTAATTTGACATGTCTTCATCTGGGTCTTACCTTCATACCTGATACTGTGTGAATTAGTCACTGGGGAAATGTATATGCAAATGCAAATCAGTGAGTACATTAGAGCTTTACTACACAGTCCAAAGACTTTGCTTCCCTTAATGACCCTGGGGTCATATGGATGTGTCTAGTCTGAGATTTACAGCTAGCTAGTCAAGATAGGTGATATACAGTTGAAGTCGGAAGTTTACATACACCTTAGCCAAATACATTTAAACTCAGTTTTTCACAATTCCTAACAATTCCTAACATTTAATAAAAATTCCCTGTTTTAGGTCAGTTAGGATCAACAATTTATTTTAAGAATGTGAATCCGAATCAGTCAGAATAATAGTAGAGAATTATTTATGTCAGCTTTAATTTCTTTCATCACATCCCCAGTGGGTCAGAAGTTTACACACACTCAATTAGTATTTGGTATCATTGCCATTAAATTGTTTAACTTGGGTCAAACGTTTCGGGTAGCCTTCCACAAGCTTCCCACAATAAGTTGGGTAAATTTTGACCCATTCCTCCTGACAGAGCGGGTGTAACTGAGTCAGGTTTGTAGGCCTCCTTGCTCACACACGCTTTTTCAGTTCTGCTCGCAAATTTTCTTTAGGACTGAGGTCAGGGCTTTGTGATGGCCACTCCAATACCTTGACTTTGTTGTCCTTAAGCCATTTTGCCACAACTTTGGAAGTATGGTTGGGGTTGTTGTCCATTTGGAAGACCCATTTGCGACCAAGCTTTAACTTCTTGACTGATGTCTTGAAATGTTGCTTCAATATATCCCAATAATTGTCCATCCTCATGATGCCATCTATTTTGTAAAGTGCACCAGTCCCTCCTGCAGCAAAGCACCCCCACAACATGATGCTGCCACCCCCGTGTGTTACGTTTGGGATGGTGTTCTTTGGCTTGCAAGCCTCCCCCTTTCTCCTCCAAAGATAACAATGGTCATTATGGCCAAACAGTTCTATTCTTGTTTCATCAGACCAGAGGACATTTCTCAAAGTACGATCTTTGTCCCCATGTGCAGCTGCAAACCGTAGTCTGGCTTTTTTTATGGCGGTTTTGGAGGAGTGGCTTCTTCCTTGCTGCCTTTCAGGTTATGTCTATATAGGACTTGTTTTACTGTGGATATAGATACTTTTGTACCTGTTTCCTACAGCATCTTCACAAGGTCCTTTGCTGTTCTGCGATTGATTTGCACTATTCGCACCAAAGTACGTTCATCTCTAGGAGACAGAAAGCGTCTCCTTCCTGAGCGGTATGACAGGTGCGTGGTCCCATGGTGTTTATACTTGCGTACTATTGTTTGTACAGATGAACGTGGTACCTTCAGGCATTTGGAAATTGCTACCAATTATGAACCAGACTTGTGAAGGCCCCCCAAAAAATTCTGAGGTCTTGGCTGATTTCTTTTGATTTTCCCATGATGTCAAGCAAAGAGGCACTGAGTTTGAAGTTAGGCCTTGAAATACAGATTTTAAAAAACATGAGCTGACACACACCCAGAATAATAGTTTGTGTGGAGGTGCTGACTAATGGCAAATAAACTATAAACTATCAAAATAAAGGAAGTTGCACACTCCATGTATAATCTCCCAGCAATTTAATGGGTATTTACCAACGTTTACCAACAGCATCACTGTGCCTTCCTCAGGGTAATGTCATGAATACTTGAACCAGGTTATGTAGACAAACATAACAAAGTAAAATGTGTGTAACCAATGACTATAGTGAGGGGTGTGTCCAGTGCTAGCCTCTCTACACTGGCTTCCTGTCAAAGCAAGGGCTGATTTCAAGGTTTTACTGCTAACCTACAAAGCATTACATGGGCTTGCTCCTACCTATCTCTCTGATTTGGTCCTGCCGTACATACCTATACGTACGCTACGGTCACAAGACGCAGGCCTCCTAATTGTCCCTAGAATTTCTAAGCAAACAGCTGGAGGCAGGGCTTTCTCCTATAGAGCTCCATTTTTATGGAACGGTCTGCCTACCCATGTCAGAGACGCAAACTCGGTCTCAACCTTTAAGTCTTTACTGAAGACTCATCTCTTCAGTGGGTCATATGATTGAGTGTAGTCTGGCCCAGGAGTGGGAAGGTGAACGGAAAGGCTCTGGAGCAACGAACCGCCCTTGCTGTCTCTGCCTGGCCGGTTCCCCTCTTTCCACTGGGATTCTCTGCCTCTAACCCTATTACAGGGGCTGAGTCACTGGCTTGCTGGGGCTCTCTCATGCTGTCCCTGGAGGGGGTGCGTCACCTGAGTGGGTTGATTCACTGTTGTGGTCATCCTGTCTGGGTTGGCGCCCCCCCCCCCCTTGGGTTGTGCCGTGGCGGAGATCTTTGTGGGCTATACTCAGCCTTGTCTCAGGATGGTAAGTTGGTGGTTGAAGATATCCCTCTAGTGGTGTGGGGGCTGTGCTTTGGCAAAGTGGGTGGGGTTATATCCTTCCTGTTTGGCCCTGTCCGGGGGTGTCCTCGGATGGGGCCACAGTGTCTCCTGACCCCTCCTGTCTCAGCCTCCAGTATTTATGCTGCAGTAGTTTGTGTCGGGGGGCTGGGGTCAGTTTGTTATATCTGGAGTACTTCTCCTGTCCTATTCGGTGTCCTGTGTGAATCTAAGTGTGCGTTCTCTAATTCTCTCCTTCTCTCTTTCTTTCTCTCTCTCGGAGGACCTGAGCCCTAGGACCATGCCCCAGGACTACCTGACATGATGACTCCTTGCTGTCCCCAGTCCACCTGGCCATGCTGCTGTTCCAGTTTCAACTGACCTGAGCCCTAGGACCATGCCCCAGGACTACCTGACATGATGACTCCTTGCTGTCCCCAGTCTACCTGGCCATGCTGCTGCTCCAGTTTCAACTTCCACCTGACTGTGCTGCTGCTCTAGTTTCAACTGTTCTGCCTTATTATTATTCGACCATGCTGGTCATTTATGAACATTGAACATCTTGACCATGTTCTGTTATAATCTCCACCCGGCACAGCCAGAAGAGGACTGGCCACCCCACATAGCCTGGTTCCTCTCTAGGTTTCTTCCTAGGTATTGGCCTTTCTAGGGAGTTTTTCCTAGCCACTGTGCTTCTCCACCTGCATTGCTTGCTGTTTGGGGTTTTAGGCTGGGTTTCTGTACAGCACTTTGAGATATCAGCTGATGTACGAAGGGCTATATAAATAAATTTGATTTGATTTGATTTGATTTGATAATGATTTAAGTTAATCAAAATGAATTACTGAAACTGTTAAAAGGCATGTTAAATATATTACGCTATTTGTTATCATATAGAAACATATATAGAAACACAATGGAATATTGTACATATTAGCATCAACATGCATTATTGTATCATTCAATTTCACCTAATAATTTTGTATTTCATTTCATTTTTGTTACATGTAGTCTTTTGGTTCAACTTTAATGCATAATGAGCAGGGGAACATATTAGGTGTAAGCTAATAAGCTGTAAAAATAAAAATAAGACCTGTTCATAAAGGAAACATCTGTTCATAAGAAGGGCCTGAGAGCAAAGTCAATATTCAGACCACTAGGGGTCAATGTTTTTAGATAGGATATCCAGTAAGCCTCCCTTTATAGTAGTAGGATCTCGATATTACCTCCTCTCCTTGGTAGAGCAACATGCTCTACCTGTGTATTTGAGGGAGGAGATGGGATGGTTAGCTTCAACAAAGTGAGCTCCTGCTAGATAGTCAATGTTCTTACACCTGATTGAGCTGTGGTGTTCAGCTATGCTTTGTTTTAATTGTATTTTCATTTGTTCGACGTAGGCTTTTCCATATGAACAGGTGATGAGATAGATTACTCCCTTGGTCTTGCATGAGATGATACCCCTCACAGGGATCGTTCAACCTGTATGTGGGTGTCTGAAGAAAAACATTTTTATAGTTCTATTGCACTGTGCAGATGAGCCACATTTGTAGTTCCCATTTGGGATAGGTGTCAAGAGTGTCTGAGTGGGCTCAACGGGCATGTCAGATATCACCAAACTATCTATAATCGATTATTATTATTGATTATATAATTGAGAAAATTTTGAATTTCAATAAGCATTTCTCTACGGCTGGCCATGCTTTCAACATGGCTACCCTTACCCCGGTCAACTGCCCGGCACCCTCCACAGCAACCCGCCAAAGCCCCCACCATTTCTCCTTTACCCAAATCCAGATAGCTGATGTTCTGAAAGAGCTGCATAATCTGGACCCCTACAAATCAGCCGGGCTAGACAATCTGGACCCTCTCTTTCTAAAATGATCTGCCGAAATTGTTGAAACCCCTATTACTAGCCTGTTCAACCTCTCTTTCGTATCGTCTGATATTCCCAAAGATTGGAAAGCTGCCGCGGTCATCCCCCTCTTCAAAGGGGGTGACACTCTAGACCCAAACTGCTACAGACCTATATCTATCCTACCCTGTCTTTCTAAGGTCTTCGAAAGCCAAGGTAACAAACAGATTACTGACCATTTCGAATCCCACCATACCTTCTCCGCTATGCAATCTGGTTTCAGAGCTGGTCATGGGTGCACCTCAGCCACGCTCAAGGTTCTAAAGGACATCATAACCACCATCGATAAGAGACATTACTGTGCAGCCATATTCATCGACTTGGCCAAGGCTTTCGACTCTGTCAATCATAACATTCTTATTGGCAGACTCGACAGCCTTGGTTTCTCAAATGATTGCCTCGCCTGGTTTACCAACTACTTCTCTGACAGAGTTCAGTGTGTCAAATCGGAGGGCCTGTTGTCCGGACCTCTGACAGTCTCTATGGGTGTGCCACAGAGTTCAATTCTCGGGCCGACTCTCTTTTCTGTATACATCAATGATGTTGCTCTTGCTGCTGGTGATTTTCTGATCTACCTACGCAGACGACACCATTCTGTATACTTCTGGCCCCTCTTTGGACACTGTGTTAACTGACCTCCAGAAGAGCTTCAATGCCATACAACTCTCCTTCCGTGGCCTCCAACTGCTCTTAAACGCAAGTAAAACTAAATGGATGCTTTTCAATCGATCACTGCCCGCACCTGCTCGCCCGTCCAGCATCACTACTCTGGACGGCTCTGACTTAGAATACCTGGACAACTACAAATACCTGGGTGTCTGGTTAGACTGTAAACTCTCCTTCCAGACTCACATTAAGCATCTCCAATCCAAAATTAAATCTAGAATCGGCTTCCTATATCGCAACAAAGCATCCTTCACTCATGCTGCCAAACATACCCTCATAAAACTGACCATCCTACCTATCCTCGACTTCGGTGATGTCATCTATAAAATAGCCTCCAACACTCTACTCCACAAACTGGATGCAGTCTATTACAGTGCCATCCGTTTTGTCACCAAAGCCCCATACACTACCCACCATTGCGACCTGTACGCTCTCGTTGGTTGGCCCTTGCTTCATACTCGTCGCCAAACCCACTGGCTACAGGTTATCTACAAGTCTCTGCTAGGTAAAGCCCCGCCTTATCTCAGCTCACTGGTCACCATAGCAGTACCCACTCGTAGCACGCGCTCCAGCAGGCAAATCTCTCTGGTTACCCCCAAAGCCAATTCCTCCTTTGGTCGTCTTTCCTTCCAGTTCTCTGCTGCCCATGACTGGAACGAATTGCAAAAATCTCTGAAGCTGGAGACTCACATCTCCCTCACTAGCTTTAAGCACCAGCTGTCAGAGCAGCTTACAGATCACTGCACCTGTACATAGCCCATCTGTAAACAGCCCATCTATCTACCTACCTACCTCATCCCCATACTGGTATTTATTTATTTATTTATTTTGCTCCTTTGCACCCCAGTATCTCTACCTGCACATTCATCTTCTGCCGATCTACCATTCCAGTGTTTAATTGCTATATTGTAATTACTTCGCCACCATGGCCTATTTATTTCCTTAACTTACCTCATTTGCACTCACTGTATATAGACTTTTTGTTTTCTTTTGTTCTACTGTATTATTGACTATGTTTTGTTTATTCCATGTGTAACACTGTGTTGTTGTATGTGTCGAATGTCTACGCTTTGTCTTGGCCAGGTTGCAGTTGCAAATGAGAAGTTGTTCTCAACTAGCCTACCTGGTTAAATAAAGGTGAAACGAAAAAAAAATATGAAAAAAAATCTCCAATATTGCGACCACGGTTATAGACCACCAGTGGAGGTTCCTTGAAGAGGTGTGCATTTTCTTTTGACTGATTGCAGAATATGCCAGTGCTTTCCAGGATTGCTTGCTTTTTCTCTAAACCCTTTGTGTACTTAATGCAAAAGATGTTTTTGTTTTGAAATACATCCACAGGCACAGTCAACTTAGTACATGTAAACTTCTGACCCACTGGAATTGTGATACAGTGAATTATAAATTAAATAATATGTCTGTAAACAATTGTTGGAAAAATGACTTGTGTCATGCACACAGTAGATGTCCTAACCGACTTGCCAAAACCATAGTTTGTTAACAAGAATTTTGTGGAGTGGTTGAAAAATGAGTTTTAATGACTCCAACCTAAGTGTATATAAACTTCTGACTTCAACTGTATAACAAATCCACTAAAGTAGGTCCACTCAGCAATCATACAGACCATTAGTCTGGCTGACACCAAACTCAAAGTCTTCCTGACTTCAGAGTCTGGCAGGGCTCCTTGATGTTGTAAGCATGATGTGTCGATAATGAAGGGGGCTGAAGGGATTTGTATTGATTGCTTCTCCTCTGTGTCTTTCTCACTCAAACACCCACATGGACAGCTACTCACAGGCCCAGCACGCCGCCCCCCTTCCAATACAACTGTTGAATTTCAAAATCCAAAGGAGAAGTCTCAACACCCTAGAAAATAAAAAAGTTTGAGAGAACCAATCAAAGCTCACACCAATTGTTGAGCAAATACGGTACCAACAAACACACTCAGCTCTCCCTTGCTGTGTACCACGTCAGCCAGGCTAACAGACCATGGTTTGCCAGCTAAAATATGCAGACTGATAATTCTCATTGTTGATGATGAGACATTTTTTGTATTGGGTACACCTTCATTGTCAGAAATTTGAGAGACAAAAAATACCCCCCCCCCCCCCCACCCCCCACCCCTGTGTGACCTAATTTCTACATGCAACAGTGGCTCTAAACAAAGGAACTTCACTTCACCCTCAGCAGCCACCTGATAGGGCCTTTGAAACAGTAAGTGCACCTGATGTGACTTTTGACGGTCAGACAGACACGCTGCCATATTTAAAACATGTGGTTTTGGAGGACTTTAGGAGGATTGTGTGGTGAAAATAATGAGACAGCTGGCCAGACAGAGGGTTTTCTACAATAATGTATTTGAGCAGCTGGGAGAAGCAGGGGGCTGCCTCTTCTCTTCTCAATAGCCACGAGATGACAGAGTCAGTTGGTGGGCCGTAAGTGAGCTAATTAGTGTCCTTTTCCAAAATGGCCTACAGGCTACTGTAAAAAATTACGATGTGCGACTGAAAGAGGGAACCCAAATGGCCCCCATATAACCTGAGCCCTGTAGTGTTGACAGGTGTGTTCGTGCGTGGGTATCTTAATCAGAAAAATAGACAATTCTGTTTAGGTGAAGTGTTTGCTATTGTTCTTACGTCTGTGATTTTCTCCAGAAACCCTGAGGTTTGTGGCTCCTCCAGCAGAGGGCATTGGTGAAGCACCAGTGTGAGAATGTCTTAGAGTGTCTCACTCTCTTGACATCTCAATATAACCTGAGTGTTCAAAACATTAGCTGGACATTCTTAATATTGAGTTGCACCTCTTTTGACCTCAGAACAGCCTCAATTTGCCAGGCATGGAATCTACAAGGTGTCGAAATCTTTCCACAGGGATGCTGGACCATGTTGACTCCAATGCTTCCCACAGTTGTGTTAAGTTGGCTGGATGTCTTTGGGTGGTGGACCATTTTTGATACATATGGGAAACTGTATAGCGTGAAAAACCCAGTAGCCTTGCAGTTCTTGACACACTCAAACCGGTCGGTGTGCCTGGCACCTACTACCCCATTCAAAGGCACTTAAATATTGTGTCTTGCCCATTCACCCTCTGAATGGCACACATACACAATCCAGGTCTCAATTGTCTCAAGGCTTAAAAATCCATCTTTAACCTGTCTCCTCCCATAAGATCTTCCTGACATTGTAAATTACTATGTTGATGTCATTAAGTTAAGCACATTACCAGCATTGCATTAGAACAGGCAGAAATCACAAATAGTTTCTTAAACTCTATAGCTATGTAGCTTTGTATTAATAATATGTGCATTCAATTATTGCCGTTCTCATTGAGGCAGGCTATAAAATGGGTGGCAGGTAGCCTAGCAGTTAAGAGTGTTGAGCCAACAACCAAAAGGTTGCTGGTTTGAATCCTTGAGCCGATTAAGAGAAAACTCTGCTGATGTGACCTTGAACAAAGCACTTAACCCTAATTGCTCCTGTAAGTCACTCTGGATAAGAGTGTCTGCTAAATTATATGAATGCTTTTATATTCAAAAAGCAAGAGCAGACAGCTGAAGAAAACCAAAAAATAAGAGCCTTTATTTTTTTCTTTAATAAATACATATTATCTACTTGCACAGTCCAGACTCCATTCAGAAAGACATCAAGCGAATGGCTTTTTCAAACTGTATAGCCTACGTTTCAAATCGAGCCCACGCCCAAGTCCCCTGCATTTGGAGAGCCTCTCTTTGACCGACCCCTCCCCTCCTGATCATAGGCACACTTCCCGAAACCACAGTGTCGCATTCTGGGGATAACAGCGCAGTGGGACGCTTTGATGTGTCACCTGGCCTGGCCCTGCTGTTCCGGAAACTCTCCCTGAACTCCCCACAAAACTTGTTTGCCATCGGAGCCACGTAAGGCTGAGTCTCCGAGGGCCACTTGCAAGCAATCTCCCCCGTGATGAGGACAGACCAGAGAGAGATTGCCGACACCTATTGGAAAAGCTTATCTGACCTACTCCCCCTCTAGCTATTGGGCGGTGCATGTTGGGACACTTCAGGCTGAGTGAGTTTCACACATCCCCATGTGCTACATTCACACCCCAAACTTACTCCACAGCGACCCCACAGCGACTCCATCGATGAGCTGATTGTATCTACAGATCCGTCATGGAACAATTTGTAGCAGATGACATGCTGCTTGCTTAGCGAGTACCACTTTCTCCTGATTCAGCTATCATTAGGCTTAAACCCAGAACCTCTGCCTTGCTAGCACACGTGAACACCCTCCCCAAGTGTTTTACAAGTCACGCCAGGTGAAAAGCTAGCTATTCAGTGAGACAAGTGGGTACACTTCAGGTTGCAGAGTGAGTTTCACAAATCCCCTTGTGCTACGCTAGTATAAAAATTAGTCAATTGAAGGCCCTGTAATATATTACTTTTCTATAACCACTCTATTACCACTCTATAACTTCTTATTGCTCTATCACAGCTTAATTGATAACTTATTATTCATTCATCATTAACCTAATAACTTACACATGATTTTATCTCAGCATTCACAGTCCTAGCTGGCTTTATGAGTGTGCTGTGTGCAACTGAAAGTGAGACAGGTGTCTGGGTTGTTTTGCATGGTGGATCATCTCTTCCTAGACGCTCTATATGCCCAGACACAGCATTCACTTCTGGAGAACACGTGTTACTGGACCTCACATGTAGTCTGCACCATCCTCATCTCGGTAGTCCTCAGCAAAATGATAATATTTGTCCGGAGTGCTGAGAGGAGATGCTAGCAGCCCCTCACACTTGGTCCAATTCGCCGAAAAGACACTCTTTCCACCTGTCACAGGTCAGAGGCTAATGCTTTAAGGTCAGAGGTTGTTTCCACAAAACTGGGTTGGTTACAGCTTTATCTTGATGTAACTGTGTAGAATTTTACAATCAACAGGCAAGCCCTATAGGTGAAGTGAGAATGGAGCAAACCACATTTATAGATGAGGGAGCTAACTAGTGGCAGAGCTGTCACAAAAGATCTACATATAAAGACATTTAAAGTGTATGAGTAAAATGATTCACATTTATTGGACTACTCTTGTTGAGCTAATTCTAACATAATAATAGAGTCAGCGTTACCGTAAACCTTTTCTCTAAGAATAGACTGGTTTAGAAGTACGTACAGTATGAAGGAAAATGGCTGGGTAAAGTGTATAGGCAACAGTCCACACCACCCCTTCTGTTACCCAATCCCCTGCTTGGCTCAAGTGACAGTCCTGGATAGGACAATGTGTATTGGCAGCACACAAAAAAAGATTAAGAGGGCCACATTAAACCTACCTAAAAGCAAAAACAACGCCTGTGTGGTGTGGACACCCTTCTCCCTAAGTGACCTGTTGAATCCATGGCCTGCCATCATCGGACCATATAACGACGAGATAATTGGGCCGCCACGTTACACATCCCCAAATACCATGGACTTATAGGGGCCTTTTCTAACGGTGCCGTTTTTAGCCGTCGTTTGACTCTGGGGACGGACCTCGGAGGATTCATTGGCATGCCTGAGGTCTAATTAGCTTTAAAAACAATAGCAACCTGATCGCCATTCCATTGTGCTCCATGGTATTGTAGTCCAGATCCTGTTACAAACTCACGATAAACAAGGGACTAAATTAGATGTGCAGTTGTTGCCATTGTCCCGGGTTTCTGATACCCAAGCCCCCTGCGCTGCTGCTACCCAACGCGATGGAGGGCGAGGTTTGAAAGAGTCTCAAAGTCCCTGAAGGGGTCTAAGTGTTTGGTAACTGACAGTACGAGGGAGCTGATACAGTGAGGTCGTCTTCTCCTGGCATGGCCCAAGGTAATTAAGACATACAGTACAGTCCAAGATAGCAGTGGAATATTAATGTTAATGTTACTTTGTTACTTTGATGGATGGATGGAGACAAAAGTGATTTGTTGAGGGTGAGTGGGGTGCTGTTATGAGCCAGCTGGTCCAAGGGCAGAGAGCTGGACTGAGGGTAGGAGGAAGGCCCTCTCAGCCTCTCTCTGCTGATGGAGCACAATTGGTTAATGCTCTCAAATTAGAGCAACATTAAAATACACATTTCAAAAGCACAATTGAGGGTCACGTAACACGTGTGGAGCATTTTGTGTATATTTCCTTTAGACAAAGGGGGGCAGCTCATATTTCATGGAATCTACCCATGGCAATTGTCCAACACATGAATTGGCCAGCATGTGGAGTGCTGATCTTAATGTGTCAGCTTGGGAAAGGATGATGGGCATATATAGATATAAAGGCTTCAGAATACATAGCATAACTCAGTATGCTTTGAATGAGGAGAAGAATGTAGCTCAAAGACTTTGGTTTTTAGGATTTGTCATTAACCTTGTTCCACGAACTCTGCCTTATCCTCACTTGAATTGCAAATATTCATAAAGTACTGTTATTCTTGTCATACGTGGCTCATTAATGTATTCCATTGTTTTCCTTCCAACACAACCAAACCTTTTATTTTCCTGAGTTATGTATTGTCTCGTGGTTTGAAGTACGTACGTAACGCTTTCGGTTGGAATAATAACACCTTGTGATATTTTTGGCAGTATCCCGCATAACCAAGGGAATAAAAACATTAGCATAGCATGGCTGTTCTTCATTTCCTTGTGTGGAAATATTAATAAAACCATAGGCCTTCCAGGTTGTGACTTGCAACGGTCGGCCCAGCCTTTTTACTGCCTCTAAAACACTTTCAAACACAAACAGTGGTATTCGTCATCCCTGCTCTACTCTACATGCCATTGGGTAGCATCAGTATTACCCAATGTGTTTCAGCACTGGCACATTCTGTCCCTGATAGCTCTGTTTAAAAACCGCTCCCATGGTCCCTGGCCAGTAGATCGATCCATTTGGACGTGCTCCAGTTGTACATTTCACTGGTCCACAACCTTATATCACCCTTCAATACACGTTGGTACTTTTTTGAATGAATTTGCAACACTATTTTGGTTCTTACACCCCTGCAGTCTACATTATGGATTCCAGTATGTGATCCATTGCATCCCAGAGGACTGCAAGAAGCCAGAGAATGTGTCCTTGTTACTCCGAAGCACTGCCTGTTATGGTCTTGTAATGGGATGCTGTGGCTGAGACATCTCCTTGCCCTAGCCCGGCTTGCCTGTCAAACACTGGGACTTGGGAAGATGAGGTCAGCCTGGTCAGTCTTAGAATATATTAAATGTAGCACCCATATCCACGGACATGGGGTTAGTGAAGTCTCTGTCTGTCTGTCTGTCTGTCTGTCTGTCTGTCTGTCTGTCTGTCTGTCTGTCTGTCTGTCTGTCTGTCTGTCTGTCTGTCTGTCTGTCTGTCTGTCTGTCTGTCTGTCTGTCTGTCTGTCTGTCTGTCTGTCTGTCTGTCTGTCTGTCTGTCTGTCTGTCTGTCTGTCTGTCTGTCTGTCTGTCTGTCTGTCTGTCTGTCTGTCTGTCTGTCTGTCTGTCTGTCTGTCTGTCTGTCTGTCTGTCTGTCTGTCTGTCTGTCTGTCTGTCTGTCCGTCCGTCCGTCCGTCCGTCCGTCCGTCCGTCCGTCCGTCCGTCCGTCCGTCCGTCCGTCCGTCCGTCCGTCCGTCCGTCCGTCCGTCCGTCCGTCCGTCCGTCCGTCCGTCCGTCCGTCCGTCCGTCCGTCCGTCCGTCCGTCCCTCCCCGTCCGGACACATCAGAGCCCACCCTCTGAGTGATATGTCACCATTGTAGTAGTAGGTTACTACAGCTCAACTCTCTCAATGAGACTGGTCAAAATACTCAGTTCCGAACTGTCTAATTGATCTAAGATACTTGATGCACTTTTTTTGTAGATAATTGCTCAAATTAACGTTAACTTGAATTTGCCTTAAACCACACTGCAAAAAAGTAATCTAAGATATTCTTATAGTATGACAGAGTGTAATTGATAATGCCCCAGAGGTTTCCTGCTGTCTAAGCTCCATAAAGGTCTTGAGACAGGGTCAAGGCTAGGGACAACTGGAAGGTGCTTGTTAAGTGTCGGAGGCTCGTGCCGCTTGGACCCCTGAGCCATGAGTGGCATCCTGCTACAGTGTGCCCCTCTCAGGCAGCACTCCTGGGGGTCCCCCCCTCCCACCCCCCTCTCGTCCATCACCACTACCATATTATGTCTAGTGCCCACCCACACAGAGCTCAGGGGTCCTGGCCCGCCCACTCAGAGCTCAGGGGGCCTGGTCGTATAGAAACCAAAAATCAACAAATCAACAAAGCAAAAGGGAAGGTGGACAAAGAGGCAGGGCAGAGCCTGACTGTCTCTGCATCTATCTAGATATGTCACTGTTGTCCCTGGAGTGAATCCATACCATAGACAGACAGTACCACCTACCCAACCCCAGATCCCCAGAACCCTGCTGAAGCTCTGTCAACCCTGGCCACAGTGCTGGATGATCCTCGCCACTAGTGACTGCTCTGTTTCAGGGCCGTACTGTATAAAATACATTGTCAGATGCTCATTATTGCCAGAGTACATTATGGTGTTGCATGGCATTACTATGGTGAACGTAGCACACAGAGAAGATTGGCAGAGGGCGTTTTTTTAGGGTGATATGTTTTTAGGACGCATACCAATTAGCAATTTGGGTGTACTTTTGTTTTAGTTCTGTTTTCATTTCCAGGCTTCATTGGATCTTTGTGACGTATGTTTGTATAGATATGGTGCAAAAAAGCAAAGATAAACAATTATTTGTTGCATGTTTCTGCTGTCTCTGCCTGGCCGGTTCCCCTCTTTCCACTGGGATTCTCTGCCTCTAACCCTATTACAGGGGCTGAGTCACTGGCTTGCTGGGGCTCTCTCATGCCGTCCCTGGAGGGGGTGCGTCACCTGAGTGGGTTGATTCACTGTTGTGGTCATCCTGTCTGGGTTGGCGCCCCCCCCTTGGGTTGTGCCGTGGCGGAGATCTTTGTGGGCTATACTCAGCCTTGTCTCAGGATGGTAAGTTGGTGGTTGAAGATATCCCTCTAGTGGTGTGGGGGCTGTGCTTTGGCAAAGTGGGTGGGGTTATATCCTTCCTGTTTGGCCCTGTCCGGGGGTGTCCTCGGACGGGGCCACAGTGTCTCCTGACCCCTCCTGTCTCAGCCTCCAGTATTTATGCTGCAGTAGTTTATGTGTCGGGGGCTGGGGTAAGTTTGTTATATCTGGAGTACCTCTCCTGTCCTATTCGGTGTCCTGTGTGAATCTAAGTGTGCGTTCTCTCGGAGGACCTGAGCCCTAGGACCATGCCCCAGGACTACCTGACATGATGACTCCTTGCTGTCCCCAGTCCACCTGGCCATGCTGCTGTTCCAGTTTCAACTGACCTGAGCCCTAGGACCATGCCCCAGGGCTACCTGACATGATGACTCCTTGCCTTCCCCAGTCCACCTGGCCATGCTGCTGCTCCAGTTTCAACTTCCACCTGACTGTGCTGCTGCTCCAGTTTCAACTGTTCTGCCTTATTATTATTCGACCATGCTGGTCATTTATGAACATTTGAACATCTTGGCCATGTTCTGTTATAATCTCCACCCGGCACAGCCAGAAGAGGACTGGCCACCCCACATAGCCTGGTTCCTCTCTAGGTTTCTTCCTAGGTTTTGGCCTTTCTAGGGAGTTTTTCCTAGCCACGTGCTTCTACACCTGCATTGCTTGCTGTTTGGGGTTTTAGGCTGGGTTTCTGTACAGCACTTTGAGATATCAGCTGATGTACGAAGGGCTATATAAATAAATTAGATTTTATTTTATTTGATGTTGTTGTTTAAAAAAAAATATGGAAACAGTGTACTCTCTCCGTGATTTATTGCCTCGGTATAGAACAACAAAACGTCAATAAACTTGATGTTGGTTTATAGAATGTAAGTTGCCACGAAGTGAGTCATCATCCATAGGTAGATGGTAGATAGGTAGTATGTGTACGGTGGATTGCTGTGGGGGAAATCATGCTCCAGTTGCATGGCGTACCTAGCATGGAATCTTTAATGAATAGTTATTAAAGTCCATGTAAGCTGTTACCACAACAGCGCACCTGAAAAGACAACTCCCCCTCGTCTGACAAGGCTGCCATTATTTGACACCTGCTGCTGCTGTTTTTAGTCAAGGATATTACATCAATATCTGACGTGTGGAATAAAAAAAGGAACGAAGAGACTGCTGCATCCTAGCTGTTAACGGCTCGCCATCTGGCCCACATGTCCTCAAGCTACCATGAGGGCAAGGAACACTTTTCCTAATGATTGTTATCAGGAAGCACGCAGTTGTGTGATAACAAAGGATGGATGAGTCACATATATAGGGAAAGTAAATATACAGTATCAGTCAAAGGTTTGGACATACCTACTCATTCAAAGGTTTTTCTTTATTTTTACTATTTTCTACATTGTATAATAATAGTAAAGACATCAAAACTATGAAACACACATGGAATCATGGAATCATGGAATCATAATTTTGATGTCTTCACTATTATAGTAACCAAAAAAGTGTTAAACAAATCAAAATGTATTTTATATTTGAGATTCTTCAAAGTAGCCGTCCTTTGCGTTAATAACAGCTTTACACACTCTTGGCATTCTCTCAACCAGCTTCATGAAGTAGTCAACTGGAATGCATTTCAATTAACAGGTGTGCCTTGTTAAAAGTTCATTTCTGGAATGTCTTTCCTTTATGTGTTTGAGCAAGTCAGTTGTGTGGTGGTATAGGGGTGGTATACAGAAGATAGCCCTATTTATGGCAAGAACATCTCAAATAAGCAAAGAGAAACAACAGTATATCATTACTTTAAGACATGAATGTCAATCAATCCAGAAAAGAACTTTAAGAACTTTGAAAGTCTCTTCAAGTGCAGTCTCAAAAACCATCAAGCGCTATGATGAAACTGTCTCATATGAGGACATCACAGGAAAGGAAGACTCAGGGTTACCTCTGCTGCAGAGGATAAGTTCATTAGAGTTACCAGCCTCAGAAATTGCAGCCCAAATAAATTATTCACAGAGTTTAAGTAACAAACACATCTCAACATCAACTCTGTGTTATTTCATAATTTTGATGTCTTCACTATTATTTTCCAATGTAGAAAATAGTAAAAATAAAGAAAAACTCTTGAATGAGTAGGTGTGTCCAACCTATTCACAATAGGCTACACAAGAATATGATGGCCAATGGAAAGGGTCACTGGAGGTGACCAGTAGGCAGAGCATGTGAGATGTTATTTGGCCAATAGGTGGGTAGTGATTAGGGTCCACTGGTTTCCAAGCCAACCACTAATAAATGGGCTTTAACGGTGGCTAATGAGGAAAGCAGGAAAGCTCCAGCAGCAATGACTGCATATTGTATTCTTGTAATAAAGGGACGGTCAGATTTCCCAAGGACTGATATAGGTTGCAAATTGTATCTATAAATTCCTTCTTCATCACACATCAGGGCTAATGAGCTAATAACAGACGCCTGCCGCTCCCACAGTCCCGGCCAGATAGACAGTAGGGCAAATCCACACTGGGGCACGGGATCAGCCTTGCTTTCAGAACCAGACATGTTCTCACTCATGTTTAGTATTATGAATGACCACTAATATGCCCATCAAAGCTTTAGGGTTTTCCTCACACTGTGTCAGACCTGAGACAGAGGTCCATTAGCTGGAGTATCACCTGAAAATGTGGCTCTCACTCATGTTTAGCATTATGAATGACCACCATTATGACCATCAAAGCTTTCGGGTTTTCCTTACTCGGTATCAGACCTGAGACAGAGCTCCATTATTAGCTGGATTGTCACCTGAATATGTGGCTCTACAGATGGAAAGTGCCTGGATAGTGAGCACTGCCCTCCCTTGCCCAAACCATGGCACTCCCATCACCCCCGGGCAACGTTCCGGCCACTGATGGGTAACTGGAGTCGCCTTTAGAGGAGCCCTCTGCAGCACTATTGGGGGTGGGTGGGGGTGCGAACAGCGGCAGAGATGCCTCTGGGGTCAAGCCTTTAATAATGATTACAAACTGGAGCTGGCTGCTGGAGCGACAGGCTGCAGCTGTGGACTGGCCTGCTTTGAAGTGCCCCCCGCCTGTTGCAATGTCCCAGGCCCCCTTGCATGAGGAGACGCTGGAACTATGTGACTGCCTGTGGGAAAGAATGTCACGCGACGCCAGAGTGACGGAGGATGGTGGGACGGGACGGCCTGCTGGTGCTGGCAGTGGCAGGGCCAGGGCGGCATCTCTGAAGAGGACTGGTGGTGGTCGGGACGCCGGGGCGGGCAGCAAGAGAAAGGGAAAGTAGCTCTGAGGGCCGCTCGGCGGTTACATTTCTGTGATCCTTAGAAAGTACTGAACCTGTTTTGGTGCCCTTGCTAGAGTACAATTACCTCGAAATACATGAAACAACTAATTGACTGTAACAGATCAGAAGTACTCAAAGTAATTTCACAGTTTCACCTAAATGCTTGGGATTAACCAAGAGTGATGGTGTGGTAGATTTTCTCTACACAAGACCAACACTGATGAAATATCTGCCCTTTTATGCCCATAGGGGAAATAACAGATGTTTCAGCTGTGAGTGTTAAAACTTCAGCCTGTTCGGCCTGAGTCACTCCAGTAAACATCCTTTCAAATGTTTTGTGTTTACAATCCCATAACGATAAATGCAATTAAAAAGTCTTGATGAAAGACGATCCTGAACAAGAAGCGTAGAGTTCACATTAATGATGTGAGAGATTTAGGAGTCCTAGTTAAATATTACCTGCCCATTGATACTGTCTGGAATGAATTACTACCCATGCATACTTTATGCCCAAGATCAGGGTAACATACCAAATTATTACCTAGCTTGCAGAACGGGTAATGACAGGAAGACTTGATTTGTTATGTCGATGATGCGGGTTAGAAGGTATGTAATTATGTGTTTACAAAAATCTGAGTTCAGTTCAATGTAAGACATATGGTGTTATGCATGATGAATGCATTATAAAGTGTTTGTGATTAATGTCTTGTTGACTAATGGCTGAATGACACTTTTCAGAATCAGAAACAGAATCACCTTTATTCACTAAGTACGTTTACACATACTCAGAATGTGACTTGGTGATATGGTGCTGCTAGTGATAGATAACATTTAGAGATAGAATACCGACAGTGGAGTTTACTCAAAGTTTACATGCATTACATGTTTCTGCATTAGATTCCAAAATACAAATCAAGATACAGTGCAATCAGGAAGTTTTCAGAACCCTTGACTTTTTCCAAATTGTGTTACGTTACAGCCTTATTCTAAAAATGGATTATATAATTTCTTGCACTCATTATTCGACACACCCATAATGACAACTTATTTTTTTGCACATTTAAAAAAATATATATAATAATATGATTACAGCCTCGAGTCTTTTGTGTATAACGCTACAAGCTTGGCACACCTGCATTTGGGGTGTTTCTCCCATTCTTCTCTCCAGATTCTCTCAAGCTCTGTCAGGTTGGATGAGGAGCATCGCTGCACAGCTATTTTCAGGTATCTCCAGACATGTTCGATCGGGTTAAAGTCCGAGCTCTGGCTGGTTCACTCAAGGACATTCAGACACTTGTCCCAAAGCCACTCCTATGTTGTCTTGGCTGTGTGCTTAAGGTCTTTGTCCTGTTGGATGGTGAACCTTCACCCCAGTCTGAGGTCCTAAGAGCTCTTGATCAGGTTTTCATCAACGAAATGTTGTACTCTGTACTTTATTGGGTTCATTTTTCTCTAGATCTTGACTAGTCTCCCAGTCCCTGCCCAAACTCCAAGCGGGCTGTCATGTGCCTTTTACTGAGGAGTGGCTTCCGTCTGGCCCCTCTATCATAAAGGCCAGATTGGTGGAGTGCTGCAGAGATGACTGTCCTTCTGGAAGGTTCTCCCATCTCCACAGAGGAACTCTGGAGATGGGAGAACCTACCAGAGTGACTATCAGGTTCTTGGTCACCTCCCTGACCCAGGCCCTTCTCCCTCGATTGCTCAGTTTGGCCGGGTGGCCAGCTTTAGGAAGAGTCTTGGTGGTTCCAAACCAACAAATTAAGAATGATGGAGGCCACTGTGTTGTTGGGGACCTTCAATGCTGCAGTAATTTTTTGGTACCCTTCCCCAGATCTGTGCCTCGACACAATACTGTCTGTCTCTGAGCTCTATGGACAATTCCTTTGACCCCATGGCTTGGTTTTTGCTCTGACATGCTCTGACATGCACTGTCAACTAAGGGACTAAGGGACCTTATATAGAAAGGTGTGTGCCTATACAAATGTCTAATTAATTGAATTGACCATAAAGTTGTAGAAACTCAATTTCGAGGCTCATAGCAAATGGTCTGAATACTTAAGTAAATCTGTAAAAAGCTGTTTTTGCTTTGTCATTAAGGGGTATTGTGTGTAGATTGATGAGGAACATATTTTTAAAATTAATTTTAAATGAAGGCTGTAACTGAACAAAATGTGGAAAAAGGGAAAGGGTCTAAATAATTTCCAAATGCACTGTAAGTGTTAAAAACTTCTTAGGGATAGACCTTTTTTTTAAAACATTTTCACCTAAAATGACATACCCAAATCTAACTCCCTGTAGCTCAGGATATGCATATTCTTGGTACCATTTGAAAGGAAACACGTTGAGTTTTGTGGAAATGTGAATTGAATGTAGGAGAATATAACACAATAGATCTGGTAGAAGAAAATACAAAGAAAAAATCAAAAAAATTATTTTCTACCCCCGTCTTTCAAATGCAACAGAAAGGTCCCAAATGTAATCTAATCATCACTATGGTTGTAATTCCGATGGTGTCCACCAGAGGGCAGCAGTGTATGTGCAAAGTTTCAGACTGATAACTTGAACTATGAGCAAGCTACATGACATTTAGTGGGAAGTCACCCAGGTACATTTGGGTATATCGTGAAGGACGCATTTACATTACATTTTTCTGCAAGAATATCGTCAAATCTGTATACTTGGACTTTGATTTAGCTTTTCCAGTATTAGTAGCCATATTGTAAGTTCAACATTTGTAAAACACAAATTTTTCACAACTTCATACCTCTCCATATTCTTGCAATTTTTGTCCAAAAGGAAAAGGCTTGCTGTCGCACAAGGTTAGCACCAAATTTCGCAACAGATACAGGGTTTCCACATACTCCCGTAAAGTCCAGCTCATTGGCTATCTATCTAGCTTTGTTTGAGCACCTCAATTGGTGCTTATTTGACAAAGTTATAGGCAATCAAGTGAAGAACGCCTACTTCATCGGCACGCCATGAAGGTGTTGTCGCTCTCTGACCAAATTTGGTGTCCTATAGAATATACTACACTCCTAATGATATAATGAAGTCTGGTTACGTTCTAGGATCTCTGAGGAATAAATACGAACGTCATTTGACTGGTTGAAGCAACGGTTAGTGTTAGATTTTCACAGATTCCTTTCTTTGCAAATTGAACAACTGGAAATACAAAATCGATCGTGCATGCTATATGGACCTTTTTAGGATATGAAAAATGATGTTGTCTAACAAAACCACACTTCATGTTATCTCTGGGACGCTTGGGATGATAAATCAGAGCAAGATTTCAGAATGTAAGTACAGATTTCACCTTCAGAGGTGAATTTATCAAACCTATTGCAGTAAAAAAGTGTTTTGTTGTTAGGAGCGCTCCACAAACAATAACATGGCATATTTTCACAATAATAGCTACTGTAAATTGGACAGTGTAGTTATATTAACACGAATTTAAGCTTTCAGCCAATATAAGACAATTATATGTACCAATATTTGTTGTTTCTCTAAAATGTGCGATCATGACACACAGCGCTACATCACTTACAACTGTCCCGTTGACGGAACACCAATCCCTGTATGTGTTAATAACTTCTTATGGATCAAATCCCTTTAGATCTATTTGACAACATCCGGTGAAATGGCAGAGCGCCAAATTCAAATTAAATTATTATAATTATTAAACTTTCATGAAACCACACATGCAATACACCAAATTAAAGCTACACTTGTTTATAATCCAGCCAACGTGTCAGATTTCAAAAAGGCTTTTACGGCGAAAGCAAACCATGCTATTATCTGAGGACAGCACTCCATCAAACAAAGACAGACAATCATAATTCAACCCGCCAGGCGAGACACGAAACTCAGAAATAAAGATATAATTCATGGCTTACGTTTAACGAGGTTCTTCTGTTGGCACTCCAATATGTCCCATAAACATCACAAATGGTCCTTTAGTTCGATTAATTCCGTCGTTATATATCCCAAATTGTCAATTTATTTGGTACGTTTGATCCAGAAAAACACCGGTTCCAACTCGCACAACATGACTACAAAATATCTCATAAATTACCTGTAATCTTTGTCCAAACATTTCAAACAACTTTCCTAATACAACTTTAGGTATTTTTTTACGTAAATAATCTCTCAAATTTAAGAGACAAACTGTGTTCAATACCGGAGGAAAACAAAGTGGAGCAAGCTTTTCAGGTCACGCGCCTCTAACAAACAGTACACTTCACTCGAACCTCATTCTGAACAGGGCTACTTCTTCATTACACAAAGGAAAAACATCAACCAATTTCTAAAGATTGTTGACCTCCAGTGGAAGCGATAGGAACTGCAAGCACCTGCCTTAGAATTCTAGATTCCCATTGAAAGCACATTGAAAAGAGAGTGACCTCAAAAAACATTTTTCCTGGATGGTTTGTCCTCGGGGTTTCGCCTGCCAAATAAGTTCTGTTATAGTCACAGACATCATTCAAACAGTTGTAGAAACTTCAGAGTGTTTTGTGTCCAAATCGACTAATAATATGCATATACTAGCTTCTGAGCCTGAGTGGCAGGCAGTTTACTTTGGGTACGCTTTTCATCCGGATGTGACAATACCACTCCCTAGCCTTAAGAAGTTTTAAACTATGAATTACAGTGCCTTGCAAAAGTATTCATCCCGCTTGGCTTTTTTCCTATTTTTTTGCATTACAACCTGTAATTTAAATGTATATTTATTTGTATTTAATGTAATGGACATACATAAAAGAGTCTGACTTGAAATGAAAAAAATGACTTGTTTAAAAAATTTTTAAACATTTTTAAACGGAAAAGTGGTGCGTGCATACGTATTCACCCCTTTGCTCTGAAGACCCTAAATAAGATCTGGTGCAGCCAATTACCTTCAGAAGTCACGTAATTAGTTTAAATAAAGTCCACCTGTGTGCAATCTAAGTGTCACATGATCTCAGTATATATACAACTGTTCTGAAAGGCCCCAGAGTCTGCAACACCACTAACCAAGGGGCTACCACCAAGCAAGAGGCACCATGAAGGATCTTTCCAAACAGATCAGGGACAAAGTTGTGGAGAAGTACAGATCAGGGTTGGGTTATAGAAAAATATCTGAAACTTTGAACATCCCACGAAGCACCATTAAATCCATTATTAAAATATTGAAAAAAATATGGCACCACAACAAACCTGCCAAGAGAGGGCCGCCCAACAAAACTTACGGAACAGGCAAGGAGGGCATTCTTCAGAGAGGCAACAAAGAAACCAAAGATAACCCTGAAGGAGCTGCAAAGCTCCACAGTGGAGATTGGAGTATCTGTCTATGGGACCACCTAAAGCCGTACTCTCCACAGAGCTGGGCTTTACAGAAGAGTGGCCAGAAAAAAAGCCATTGCTTAAAGAAAAAAATAAGCAAACATGTTTGGTGTTCACCAAAAGGCATGTGGGAGACTCCCCAAACAAATGGAAGAAGGTACTCTGGTTAGATGAGACTAAAATGTAGCCTTTTGGCCATCAAGGAAAACACTATGTCTGGCGCAAACCCAACACCTCTCATCACCCCAAGAATATGGGGATGGGGATGTTTTTAATCGGCAGGGACTGGGAAACTGGTCAGAATTGAAGGAATGATGGATGGCACTAAATACGGGGAAATTCTTGAGGGAAACCTGTTTCAGTCTTCCAGAGATTTGAGACTGGGACGGAGGTTCACCTTCCAGCAGGACAATGACCCTAAGCATACTACTAAAGCAACACTTGAGTGGTTTAAGGGGAATCATTTAAATGTCTTGAAATGGCCTAGTCAAAGCCCAGACCTCAATCCAATTGACAATTTGTAGTATGACTTAAAGATTACTGTATAACAGCGGAACCCATCCAACTTGAAGGAGCTGGAGCAGTTTTGCCTTGAAGAATGGGCAAATAACCCAGTGGCTAGATGTGTCAAGCTTATAGAGACATACACCAAGATACTTGCAGCTGTAAATACTGAGAAAGGTTGCTCTACGAAGTATTGACTTTGGGGGGGTGAATAGTTATGCACGCTCAAGTTTTCCGTTTTTTTTGTCTTATTTCTTGTTTGTTTCACAATCAAAAATATTTTGCATCTTCAAAGTGGTAGGCATGTTGTGTAAATCAAATTATACAAACCACCAACAAATCCATTTTAATTCCAGGTTGTAAGGCAACAAAATAGGAAAAATGTCAAGGGGGGTGAAAAAACCTTCGCAAGCCACTGTATGCCCTATTATTGACAGTATACAGACACTCATAAATCATGACCTTAAGACTACAAGGTGCTAACTGTTCAAAGCATAGTTGTGAGAGATTGAGCTTCAAAGATTTTTCTCTCTGGTCCTAGTATTGTTTTATCTGAGAACCCTTCACCTCACTATTAAGCCCATGTACATGTACAAAAAGATACATGTTTTATTTAACCTTTTATTTTGACAGGTAGTCATGCTGAGATCAAAGTCTCTTTTTCAGAAGAGCCCTGAAATAAAACTTGACATCATAACACGTAGATACCAATTAATATCTGTTGAATTAAAAAAAGAAAGTGGAGAGAAGCAGGACTGATAGAGTGAGCATACGGCATGACTTCACCCATTCCATAACAATGATCCATTATGCTACATGGCTCCGGCTCTGGCAATGGCTGTCCATAAGTTCTATTTGGCATTTTATTGCCATTAGATCACATAAGCTCAGTGCCATGCTCAAAGGTGGCCACTCGGTGACTCTCCACAGAGAGACAGAGAGGGAGGAAAGAGACCACGGTGGGTAATTCACACTCTAGCAGAAGTCCTGTGTTTTTAGCTCAATTCTCTGTCCCAGAGATGGTGTTCTTTCATCTCGTCCATGAGGATTTTCTCCCTATTTCCCCCACTCGACACACATAATTACTAAATGACAGAGAATCAAAAGTCTTAATATGCTGCAAATCCTCCCTCTACTTGACAGGGAAGGGAAAAAGGGAAGCCTGAGGTGTTTCATTTGCAGAACTCGGTTGACGTAGTGGTCGCTCAGCTTGTGTATCTGCCTGGGTGCAGCCTAGTTCTACTCTCATGTGGTGAGCCAGTGAAAAATATCATATTTTTATGATATACTGCAAACACAACATAAGATCTAATAATGTTTTCAAAATAGTAATTCCTATGATTTGTCAAAATAATGTATTAAAAATACTTCCAAATACACAGGGCTGTACAGTACTTTACATTAGCCTACTACCTGGGAATGATGGTTCTCACTATTCTGTTGCCACGAATATGCAAAAAAGTGATTGAAGATATTGTTCTGAACTCACTAACTTACATGGTAATTACACAACATATTACCCCACTTGTTGCTACTGTGCTGTAAGTCAGTTTCAATATTTTCTTGCATATTAACTTAGGATAATTTGACTGAATACATGTAGAAATGTAAATAAAATACTGTAAATGGCTGCAAATGTTATGTAATAATAATCAATTACTCTTTAAGGAATACAAAGACGTCATTCAACAAATTGGGCATTCACTTCAGTCATTGCAGAGGCTTTGAGTGTGAGGTGCATGTGTGAGATTGTGAATATCTTCACTTGGAAACATATTTTATGGTCTTACAAGGAGGTAAAACGCCGAATGCAATAAGTGTGTCTGCTCTCGGGTGGGAGTGTAAAATGAAGTGATTTCTGACTGGCTCTGTGCTGTTGTTGGAGTAGTGATGGGTTTGTCCGAGGTCTGTGTGAATAGGTAACCTATTGTGCTGCTCTCATATTTCAAGGAAAGCTGAAAAGCTCTGTCATGGCCATAAAAGACTGAAAAATATATATCCTCTGACTGCTCAAGCCAAATGAACATGTTAAATGACAGGTACCTTGTGATAAACATCCATTGGGACAATTTACTCACCTTGAATGATTGCGCTTACCATTAGTTTTCTCTCCTTCATATCCAACTAGTTTGAAAATAATGTAATGCTGTAATGGCTTTACCCAACGTAATCACCCCCCAAATTATTTGAGCTTTTTATGTGATCTAACATGTCCATTACCTCAACGTAATTGGAAGGTTCTGTCACGCCCTGGCCTATGTATTTTGTGTTTTTCTTCATGTATTGGGTCAGGCCAGGGTGTGGCATGGAGTTTTTGTATTGTGGTGTGTTTTGTCTTGGGGTTTTGGTGTGTATGTATTTGGGATTGTAGCTAGTGGGGTTATCTAGCAAAGTCTATGGCTGTCTGGAGTGGTTCTCAATCAGAGGCAGGTGCTTATCGTTGTCTCTGATTCGGAGTTTGTCGTGGGTGATTGTCCTTAGTGTCTTTGTTCCTGCCGCTGTATTTAGTTGACAAGTATAGGCTGTTTCGGTTTTCATTACATTTATTGTTTTGTAGTGTTTTGTGTTTATTCGTATTTACGTTTGTTTTCATTAAACATGGATCGCAATCTACATGCTGCAGTTTGGTCCGACTCTCCTTCACCACACCTAGAAAGCCGTTACAGGTTCATCTTTTCTCTTTCATGAGTCCAATGCTGCTTTCTCGGGAACGTCACCAAATCCCTGTCAATTGAGTGAAGAAAAGACAGAGAAAATGGGGGCGGAGGTTGGGCTAACATCTGAGAATTCGGAGGCGAGTGAGTAAACCTCCACTACCATCCGTTCTATTGGCAAACGTGCAATCATTGGAAAATGGATGATATACAATCATGACTATCCTACCAACGGGACATTCATATCTTATGTTTCACAGAGTTGTGGCTGAACGACGACGCAGATAATATAGAGCTGGCGGAATTTTTCATGCATCGGCAGGACAGAGAAGCTGGTAAGACGAGGGACCCCCTCGTCTTACCAGCTTCTCTGTCCTGTGCCGATGCATGAAAAATCCTGTGTGTCTATTTGTCAATAACAGCTGGTGCGATATGTCTAAAATTAAAGAAGTCTCAACTTATTGCTGAAGTAGAGTACCTTGTGATAAGCTGTAGACCACACTATCTACCAAGAGAGATCTTATCTATATTCTTTGTAGCAGTCTATTTACCACCACAAACCGATGCTGGCACTAAGACCGCACTCAACAAGCTGTATAAAGCCATAACCAAACAAGAAAATGCTCATCCAGAATCTGCACCCCCAGTGGCCGGGGACTTTAATAAAGGCAAACTTAAATCTGTTTACCAACTTTTTACCAGCATTTCACACGTGCAACCAGAGGGGAAAAAAACTGTAGACCACCTTTACTCCACACAAAGCTGTCCCTCTTCTTCCATTTGTCAAATCTGACAATAATTATATCCTCCTGATTCTGGCTTACAAACAAAAACTAAAGCAGGAAGTACCAGTGACTCTCTCAATACAGAAGTGGTCAGATGATGCAGATGCTACTCTACAGGATTGTTTTGCTAGCACAGACTGGAATATGTTCCGGGATTCATCCAACGGCATTGATGAGTATACCACCTCAGTCATCGGCTTCATCAATAAGTGCATCGACGACGTTAGATGAACCATCAAACAGGCAAGGAGTCAATAAGGGATTAAGATTGAATCTTACTACACCGGCTCTGATGCTCGTCGGATGTGGCAGGGCTTGAAAAGTATTATGGACTACAAAGGGAAACCCAGCCATGAGCTCAATTCATTTTACGCTCGCTTTGAGGCAAGCAAAACTGAAGTATGCATGAGAGCACCAGCTGTTCCAAACGACAGTGTGATAACGCTCTCGGTAGCCCATGTGAGCAAGACCATTCAACAGGTCAACATTCACAAGGCCGCGGGCCAGACATTTCTTACCAGGACATGTACTCAAAGCATCCACGGACCAACTGGCAAATGTCTTCATTGACATTTTCAACCTCTCCCTGACCGAGTCTGTAATACCTACATATTTCAAGCAGACCATCATAGTTCCTATGCCCAAGGAAGCAAAGGTAACATGCCTAAATGATTACTGACCCATAGCACCCACGTAGGTAGCCATGAAGTGCTTTGAAAGGCTGCAGCATCCTCCCAGACAAGCTAGACCCACTCCAATTCGCACACAGCCTCAACAGATCACAGATGCCGCAATCTCCACACTGCCCTTTCCCACCTGGACAAAAGGAACACCTATGTGACAATACTGTTCATTGACTACAGCTCAGTGTTCAACACCATGGTGCCCACAAAGCTCTTCACTAAGCTAAGGACCCTGGGACTAAACACCTCCCTCTGCAACTGGATCCTGGACTTCCTGACGGGCCGCGCCCCCAGGTGGTAAGGGTAGGCAACAACACGTCTGCCAAGCTGATCCTCAACACTGGGGCCCCTCAGTGGTGCGTACTTAGTCCCCTCCTGTACTCCCTGTTCACCCATGACTGGCCAAACACGACTCCAAAACCATCATTAAGTTTGCTGACGACAACAGTGGTAGGCTTGATTACCAACAACGATGAGACAGCCTATAGGAAGGAGGTGTCAAGGGGTGCATAACTGGTGGCATGAAAGTCAAACGCAGGAGAGCAGAACTTGGTAAATAGCTGGTGCCGTTTAATGTACATAACTACCGGCATACAAAAATAACAAAACACATGGGCACAAAGCCCGTATCGCACCAGTCACATAAAGCACACATACTTACAATAAACAATTCCCGACAAGGACATGGGGGAAACAAAGGGAACATATACAACATGTAATTAGGGAATTGAAACCAGGTGAGTGCGACAACCAGACAAAACAAATGGAACATGATAAATAGATTGATGATGGCTAGAAGACCGGTGACATCGACCGCCGAATACCGCCTGAACAAGGAGAGGAACTGACTTCGGCAGAAGTTGTGACGGGAGGTCAGAGACCTGGCAGTGTGCTGCCAGGACAACAACCTATCCCGCAATGTGAGCAAGACAAAGGTGCTGGTCGTGGACTACAGGAAAAGGCGGGCTGAACAGGCCTCCATTAATATATACGGGGCTGTAGTGGAGCCGTGCCGAGAGTTTCAAGTTCCTTGGTGTCCGCACCACCAACAAACTATCATGGTCCAAACTCACCAAGACAGTCGTGAAAAGGGCACAGCCGCTTTTACCCTTTCAGGAGACAGAAAAGATTTGGCATCGGTCCCCAGATCCTCAAAAGGTTTGACAACTGCACCATCAAGAGCATCCTCACCAGTTGCGTCACCGCCTGGTATGGCAACTGCTCGGCATCTGACAATAAAGCGCAACAGAGGGTTGTGCGTATGGTCCAATACATTACTGGGGCCAAGCTTCCTGCCATCCAGGATCTCTATACAAGGCGGTGTTAGAGAAAAGGACAAAAAATTGTCAAAGACTCCAATCACCCAAGTCATGGACTGTTCTCTCTGCTATCGCACGGCAAGCGGTACCGGAGCGCCAAGTCTAGGACCAAAAGGTTCCTTAACAGCTTCTACACCCAAGCCATAAGACTCCTGAACAATTAATCAAATGGCTTCCGGACAATTACATTTGATTTTAAGTTAAACATTCTTCTATACAGATTAAAGTGGTGGCTTTGTGTAATTACTCCTGTGACATGTCCCTTTTACAAACTTTTTAAGTGCCGAACCCCTGTATTTTTATGACCTGCTTCATAAAACAAACCTTTCTCTGCAAATGTCCTCTCCTGTGACCAATAATAGCACTTTAGTCTGATCAAGTGTGGCATAATGTAATGTGGATATGAGACTGGGTTAGTGTCATATGCGCTGGGAGATATTTGGTCTCTGTGCTCTCTTCAATAAAGCCTCGGGCGAATGCTTCCCACTACCACCATTAATTTCAATGATCTTTAAATTCTGCACAGAGACCCAAACCAACAGGTAGTATTAGGCTGCCTGGCACAACAGTCTGTTGACATTAAATGAAAAAATGTATTCAAATGAACATCTCGTCATTTTCAATGTTTCCCGGGTAACCTGGACTGTTTTGTAACACAGGCAGCATTCTATCATTGTCATGGGGCCAAAAAATACCGACTTTATTAAATTGGCATTCAATAGATTTGCCATAGGGCTACTGGCTGTTTTTGAAGGCTGGGGAATACAAACAGTTATTTTTAGATCATACACTGACTGGTTGGTTTTATACACATTACAAGTAAAACGTTTGGACATTTACTCATTCTGGGAGTTTTTCTTAGTTTTTTACTATTTTCTGCATTGCAGAATAATAGTGAAGACATCAAACTATGAAATAACACATATGGAATCATGTCGTAACCAAAAAAGTGTTAAACAAATAAAAAATATATTTTAGAATTTAGATTCTGGGGCGGTAGGTAGCATAGCAGTTAGAGCATTGTGCCAGTAACCGGAAGGTTGCTGGATCGAATCCCCGAGCTGACAGGGTAAAATATTTTGTTCTGCCCATGAACAAGGCAGTTAAACCCACTGTTCCCCGGTAGGCCATCGTTGTAAATAAAATGTGTTCTTAACTGACTTGCCTAGTTAAATAAATAAGGTTAAATAAATAAAAAATATATACATAATAGCCACCCTTTGCCTTGATGACACTCTTGGCATTCTCTCAACCAGCTTCACCTGGAATGCTTTTCGAACTGTCCTGGAGGAGTTCCCACATATGCTGAGCACTTGTTGGCTGCTTTTCCTTCACTCTGTGGTCCAACTCATCCCAAACCATCTCAATTGGCTTGAGGTCGGGTGATTGTGGAGGCCAAGTCATCTGATGCAGCACACCATCACTCCCCTTTGTTATGACAACACGTCTGTCAGAGTTTCATTTTTGTGTGTACTCCCTTGGGTTACTGCTGGAGGGCACCCTTACTTTGTTTCTAGTGTCCAGGTTACCCTGATTGTTATTATTGGTTTCACCTGTGGTTGATTTCCCTCTCGGTTCACCTGTTGCCTGGATCTTTGCTTAGGTCTCATGTTTCGGTTTGTGTGCTCGTGCGCTATTGCTGTGTTTTTTTCTGTGAAGACCTTAGTAAATGTTCTGGATTTACCCTTACTTCTGCCTGCTGTGTTTCTCTGCGCCTGGGTCCGAGTTCGTACTAGCAATATTGTCGCAGTGAGGATCGGAATGGGCAGATAATTTCCAATTAAACATTTGTAGTTACCGTAATAAATGTCTCTTCATGTACTGTAGTCAATGTTCTTGCTTCTGTTCTACTTTTAATTTCTTCTTTATGATAAGGCCATTGTAGCTGCCAAATCACACCACTGATTCCTGTGGGAAGAATAAACAGATTTAAGGGTTTATGAATGGTCACTAAATCTGTTCCACCCTCAGAGCAATGAATGCAGACAATACAAATGCGAATGTGACTGATTATTATTATAATTTTTTTATATTTTTTTTTTCACCTTTATTTAACCAGGTAGGCTAGTTGAGAACAAGTTCTCATTTGCAACTGCGACCTGGCCAAGATAAAGCATAGCAGTGTGAGCATACAACACAGAGTTACACATGGAGTAAACAATTAACAAGTCAATAACACAGTAGAAAACAAAGGGGGGGTCTATATACAATGTGTGCAAAAGGCATGAGGAGGTAGGCAAATAATTACAATTTTGCAGATTAACACTGGAGTGATAAATGATCAGATGGTCATGTACAGGTAGAGATATTGGTGTGCAGAAGAGCAGAAAAGTAAATAAATAAAAACAGTATGGGGATGAGGTAGGTGAAAAGGGTGGGCTATTTACCAATAGACTATGTACAGCTGCAGCGATCGGTTAGCTGCTCAGATAGCTGATGTTTGAAGTTGGTGAGGGAGATAAAAGTCTCCAACTTCAGCGATTTTTGCAATTCGTTCCAGTCACAGGCAGCAGAGTACTGGAACGAAAGGCGGCCAAATGAGGTGTTGGCTTTAGGGATGATCAGTGAGATACACCTGCTGGAGCGCGTGCTACGGATGGGTGTTGCCATCGTGACCAGTGAGCTGAGATAAGGCGGAGCTTTACCTAGCATAGACTTGTAGATTACCTGGAGCCAGTGGGTCTGGCGACGAATATGTAGCGAGGGCCAGCCGACTAGAGCATACAAGTCGCAGTGGTGGGTGGTATAAGGTGCTTTAGTGACAAAACGGATGGCACTGTGATAGACTGCATCCAGTTTGCTGAGTAGAGTGTTGGAAGCCATTTTGTAGATGACATCGCCGAAGTCGAGGATCGGTAGGATAGTCAGTTTTACTAGGGTAAGCTTGGCGGCGTGAGTGAAGGAGGCTTTGTTGCGGAATAGAAAGCCGACTCTTGATTTGATTTTCGATTGGAGATGTTTGATATGAGTCTGGAAGGAGAGTTTGCAGTCTAGCCAGACACCTAGGTACTTATAGACGTCCACATATTCTAGGTCGGAACCATCCAGGGTGTCTGATCACAAGCTCAATTAAGATATTGTCAACAATGAGGTATGTCACACCTTAAGGCAGCCCCCCGCACCTCTCTTATTCAATGGGATTGGGTTAAATGTGGAAGACACATTTCAGTTGAATGCATTCAGTTGTACAACTGACTAGGTATCCCCCTTTTTTCCCTTTTTCATGAATTATGTTATTTTTGTAAAACATTTCCTGTGCCTCTGAATATACTCCCTCCTTGTGTGATTTCAAATCAAATCAAAACGTATTTGTCACATACACATGGTTAGCAGACGTTAATGCAAGTGTAGCGAAATGCTTTTGCTTCGAGTTCCGACAATGCAGTAATAACCAACGAGTAATCTAACCTAACAATTTCACAACTACCATTTACACACAAGTGTAAAGGGATTAAGAACATGTACATAAAGATATATGAATGAGTGATGGTACAGAACGGCATAGGCAAGATGCAGTAGATGGTATTGAGTACAGTACATACATATGAGATGGGTAATGTAGGGTATGTAAACATATAAAAGTGGCATTGTTTAAAGTGGCTAGTGATACATGTATTACATAAAGATGGCAAGATGCAGTATATGGTATCGAGTACAGTATGGTATTGAGTACAGTACATACATATGAGATGAGTAATGTAGGGTGTGTAAACATTATATTAAGTGGCATTGTTTAAAGTGGCTAGTGATACATTTTTTACATACATTTTTCCATTATTAAAGTGGCTGGAGTTGTGTCAGTATGTTGGCAGCAGCCACTCAATGTTAGTGGTGGCTGTGTGACAGACTGATGGCCTTGAGATAGAAGCTGTTTTTCAGTCTCTCGGTCCCTGCTTTGATGCACCGGTACTGACTACGCCTTCTGGATGATAGCGGGGTGAACAGGCAGTGGCTCGGGTGGTTGTTGTCCTTGATGATCTTTATGGCCTTCCTGTGATATCGGGTGGTGTAGGTGTCCTGGAGGGCAGGTAGTTTGCCCCCGGTGATGCGTTGTGCAGACCTCACTACCCTCTGGAGAGCCTTATGGTTCTGGGCAGAGCAGTTGTCGTACCAGGCGGTGATACAGCCTGACAGGATGCTCTCGATTGTTCATCTGTAAAGGTTTGTGAGTGCTTTTGGTGACAAGCCAAATTTCTTCAGCCTCCTGAGGTTGAAGAGGTGCTGCTGCGCCTTCTTCACCACGCTGTCTGTGTGGGTGTACCAATTCAGTTTGTCCGTGATGTGTATGCCGAGGAACTTAAAACTTACTACCCTCTCCACTACTGTCCCGTCGATGTGGATAGGGGGGGTTATCCCTCTGCTGTTTCCTGAAGTTCACGATCATCTCCTTTGTTTTGTTGACGTTGAGCGTGAGGTTATTTTCCTGACACCACACTCCGAGGGCCCTCACCTCCTCCTTGTAGGCCGTCTCGTCGTTGTTGGTAATCAAGCCTACCACTGTAGTGTCATCTGCAAACTTGATGATTGAGTTGGAGGCGTGCATGGCCATTCAGTCGTGGGTGAACAGGGAGTACAGGAGAGTGCTCAGAACGCACCCTTGTGGGCCCCAGTGTTGAGGATCAGCAGGGTGGAGATGTTGTTACCTACCCTCACCACCTGGGGGCGGCCCGTCAGGTAGTCCAGTACCCGGTTGCACAGGGCGGGGTCGAGACCCAGGGTTTCGAGCTTGAGGACGAGTTTGGAGGGTACTATAGTATTAAATGCTGAGCTGTAGTCGATGTACAGCATTTTCACATAGGTATTCCTCTTGTCCAGATGGGTTAGGGCAGTGTGCAGTGTGGTTGCGATTGCGTCGTCTGTGGACATATTCGGGCGTTAAAGCAATTTGGAGTGGGTCTAGGGTGTCAGGTAGGGTGGAGGTGATATGGTCCTTGACTAGTCTCTCAAAGCACTTCATGATGACGGAAGTGAGTGCTAAGGGGTGGTAGTCGACGTTATTGTCCGGTTGAAATATTATAGATCTTTTAGGCTAAAAAACAACCTGAGAATTGAATATAAACATCGTTTGACATGTTCCTATGAACTTTACGGATACAATTTAGATTTTTTTGTCTGATTGTTTTGGCACCCCTATAGAGACTGCCTGAGGCCAGGACAACAGGCCCTCCGATTTGACACACTGAACTCTGTCAGAGAAGTAGTTGGTGAACCAGGCTAGGAAATCATTCGAGAAACCAAGGCTATCGAGTCTGCCGATTAGGATGTGGTGATTGACAGAGTCGAAAGCCTTGGCCAGATCAATGAATACGGCTGCACAATATTGTTTCTTATCGATGGCGGTTAAGATATCGTGTAGGACCTTGAGCGTGGCTGAGGTGAACCCATGATCAGCTCTGAAACCAGATTGCATAGAGGAGAAGGTATGGTGGGATTTGAAATGGTTGGTAATCTGTTTGTTGACTTGGCTTTCGAAGACCTTAGAAAGGCAGGGTAGGATAGATATAGGTCTGTAGCAGTTTGGGTCAAGAGTGTCCCCCCCTTTGAAGAGGGGGATGACCGCAGCTGCTTTCCAAACTTTGGGCATCTCAGACGACACAAAAGAGAGGTTGAACAGGCTAGTAATAGGGGTTGCAACAATTTCGGCAGATAATTTTACAAAGAAAGGGTCCAGATTGTCTAGCCCGGCTGATTTTTAGGGGTCCAGATTTTGCAGCTCTTCCAGAACATCAGCTGACTGGATTTGGGAGAAGGAGAAATGGGGAAGGCTTGGGCGAGTTGCTGTGGGGGGTGCAGTGCTGTTGACCGGGATAGGGGTAGCCAGGTGGAAAGCATGACCAGCCGTAGAAAAATGAAATTCTCAAAAAAAGTGGACTTATCGATGGTGACAGTGTTTCCTATCCTCAGTGCAGTGGGCAGCTGGTAGGAGGTGTTCTTATTCTCCATGGACTTTACAGTGTCCCAGACCTTTTTTGAGTTTGTGTTGCAGGAAGCAAATTTCTGCTTTAGCCTTGGATTTTCTAACTGCCTGTGTATATTGGTTTCTAGCTTCCCTGAAAAGTTGCATATCACGGGGGCTGTTCGATGCTAATGCAGAACGCCATAGGATGTTTTTGTGTTGGTTAAGGGCAGTCAGGTCTGGAGAGAACCAAGGGCTATATCTGTTCCTGGTTCTAAATTTCTGGAATTTGGCATGCTTATTTAAGATGGTGAGGAAGGCATTTTTGTTTAATAACCAGGCATCCTCTACTGACAACAGTATGAGGTCAATATCCTTCCAGAATACCCCGGCCAGGTCGATTTAGAAAGTTCTGCTCGCTTTTAGTGTTTCAGGGAAAGTTGGATAGTGATTAGTGGAGGTTGTTTGACGGCTGACCCATTACGGATGCAGACAATGAGGCAGTGATTGCTGAGATCTTGGTTGAAAATAGCAGAAGTGTATTTAGAGGGCAAGTTGGTTAGGATGATATCTATGAGGGGGCCCTTGTTTACGGCTTTGGGGTGGTACCCGGAAGGTTCATTGATAATTTTGTGAGATTGAGTGCATCAAGCTTAGATTGTAGGATGGCTGGTGTGTTAAGCATGTCCCAGTTTAGCTCATCTAGCAGCTGAAGATAGATGGGGGGCAATCAGTTCACATATGGTGTCCAGAGAATAGCTGGGGGCAGAGAGTGGTCTATAGCAGGCGGCAACAGTGAGAGACGTGTTTTTAGAGAGGTGAATTTTGTTTGTTCAAATTGTTTGGGTACAGACCTGGATAGTAGGACAGAACTCTGCAGACTATCTCTGCAGTAGATTACAACACCGCCCCCTTTGGCCATTCTATCTTGTCTGAAAATGTTGTAGTTAGGGATGAAGATTTCAGTATTTTTGGTGGTCTTCCTCAGCCAGGATTCAGACACGGCTAGAACATCAGGGTTGGCAGAGTGTGCTAAAGCAGTGAATAAAACAAACTTAGGGAGGAGGCTTCTAATGTTAACATGCATGAAACCAAGGCTATTATGGTTACAGAAGTCATCAAAAGAGAGCTGCTGGGAAATAGGAGTGGAGCTAGGCACTACAGGGCCTGGATTCACCTCTACATCACCAGAGGAACAGAGGAGGAGTAGGATAATGGTACGGCTAAAAGCTATGAGAATTGGTTGTCTAGAATGTCCGGAACAGAGAGTAAAAGGAGGTTTCTTGGTGCGATAAAATTGCTTCAAGGTATAATGTACAGACAAAGGTATGGTAGGATGTGAATACAGTGGAGGTAAACCTAGGTATTGAGTGATGATGAGAGAGATATTGTCTCTAGAAACATCATTGAAACCATGTAATCGCATGTGATGTAATCGCATGTGTGGGTGGTGGAACTGAAAAGTTGGATAAGATATAATGAGCAGGGCTAGAGGCTCTACAGTGAAATAAGCCAATAAACTGTACCCAGAACAGCAATGGACAAGGCATATTTACATTAAGGAGAGGCGTGCTTAGTCGAGTGATCACAAGGGTCCAGTTAGTAGTGAGGTTGGTTGGGGTAACGGCGATTCAGACAGCTTCCCGGGCCATCGGTAGCAAGCTAGCATAGGATGGAGGGGTGTTTTTAGCCACCTCGTGTATTTCCGTCTGTAGATTAGTGGGGTTCCGTGTGGTAGAGGAGATCAATCTCAGACCTATTATTTGACCATGCTGGTCATTTATGAACGTTTGAACATCTTGGCCATGTTCTGTTATAATCTCCACCCGGCACAGCCAGAAGAGGACTGGCCACCCCTCATTGCCTGGTTCCTCTCTAGGTTTCTTCCTAGGTTTTGGCCTTTCTAGGGAGTTTTTCCTAGCTAACGTGCTTCAACACCTGCACAGCAGGTGTACAGCACTTTGAGATATCAGCTGATGTACAAGGGCTATATAAATACATTTGATTTGATCAATCAAATTGGCAAAATAAATATAGTCATAGTGACCCAAGAAAAATTGTCCGATAGATCTATTCAGATAGCAGCTGATTTTATTTATTTATTTATTTATTTATTTTACCTTTATTTAACCAGGTAGACAAGTTGAGAACAAGTTCTCATTTACAATTGCGACCTGGCCAAGATAAAGCAAAGCAGTTCGACAGATAAAACGACACAGAGTTACACATGGAGTAAAAACAAACATACAGTCAATAATGCAGTATAAACAAGTCTATATACAATGTGAGCAAATGAGGTGAGAAGGGAGGTAAAGGCAAAAAAGGCCATGATGGCAAAGTAAATACAATATAGCAAGTAAAATACTGGAATGGTAGTTTTGCAATGGAAGAATGTGCAAAGTAGAAATAAAAATAATGGGGTGCAAAGGAGCAAAATAAATAAATAAAAATTAAATACAGTTGGGAAAGAGGTAGTTGTTTGGGCTAAATTATAGGTGGGCTATGTACAGGTGCAGTAATCTGTGAGCTGCTCTGACAGTTGGTGCTTAAAGCTAGTGAGGGAGATAAGTGTTTCCAGTTTCAGAGATTTTTGTAGTTCGTTCCAGTCATTGGCAGCAGAGAACTGGAAGGAGAGGCGGCCAAAGAAAGAATTGGTTTTGGGGGTGACTAGAGAGATATACCTGCTGGAGCGTGTGCTACAGGTGGGAGATGCTATGGTGACCAGCGAGCTGAGATAAGGGGGGACTTTACCTAGCAGGGTCTTGTAGATGACATGGAGCCAGTGGGTTTGGCGACGAGTATGAAGCGAGGGCCAGCCAACGAGAGCGTACAGGTCACAATGGTGGGTAGTATATGGGGCTTTGGTGATAAAACGGATTGCACTGTGATAGACTGCATCCAATTTGTTGAGTAGGGTATTGGAGGCTATTTTGTAAATGACATCGCCAAAGTCGAGGATTGGTTGGATGGTCAGTTTTACAAGGGTATGTTTGGCAGCATGAGTGAAGGATGCTTTGTTGCGAAATAGGAAGCCAATTCTAGATTTAACTTTGGATTGGAGATGTTTGATATGGGTCTGGAAGGAGAGTTTACAGTCTAACCAGACACCTAAGTATTTGTAGTTGTCCACATATTCTAAGTCAGAGCCGTCCAGAGTAGTGATGTTGGACAGGCGGGTAGGTGCAGGTAGCGATCGGTTGAAGAGCATGCATTTAGTTTTACTTGTATTTAAGAGCAATTGGAGGCCACGGAAGGAGAGTTGTATGGCATTGAAGCTTGCCTGGAGGGTTGTTAACACAGTGTCCAAAGAAGGGCCGGAAGTATACAGAATGGTGTCGTCTGCGTAGAGGTGGATCAGGGACTCACCAGCAGCAAGAGCGAACTCATTGATGTATACAGAGAAGAGAGTCGGTCCAAGAATTGAACCCTGTGGCACCCCCATAGAGACTGCCAGAGGTCCGGACAGCAGACCCTCCGATTTGACACACTGAACTCTATCAGAGAAGTAGTTGGTGAACCAGGCGAGGCAATCATTTGAGAAACCAAGGCTGTCGAGTCTGCCGATGAGGATATGGTGATTGACAGAGTCGAAAGCCTTGGCCAGATCAATGAATACGGCTGCACAGTAATGTTTCTTATCGATGGCGGTTAAGATATCGTTTAGCAGTTTGGGTCAAGAGTGTCCCCCCCTTTGAAGAGGGGGATGACCGCAGCTGCTTTCCAATCTTTGGGAATCTCAGACGACACGAAAGAGAGGTTGAACAGGCTAGTAATAGGGGTGGCAACAATTTCGGCAGATAATTTTAGAAAGAAAGGGTCCAGATTGTCTAGCCCGGCTGATTTGTAGGCGTCCAGATTTTGCAGCTCTTTCAGAACATCAGCTGAATGGATTTGGGAGAAGGAGAAATGGGGAAGGCTTGGGCGAGTTGCTGTTGGGGGTGCAGTGCTGTTGTCCGGGGTAGGAGTAGCCAGGTGGAAAGCATGGCCAGCCGTAGAAAAATGCTTATTGAAATTCTCAATTATGGTGGATTTATCAGTGGTGACAGTGTTTCCTATCTTCAGTGCAGTGGGCAGCTGGGAGGAGGTGTTCTTATTCTCCATGGACTTTACAGTGTCCCAGAACTTTTTTGAGTTAGTGTTGCAGGAAGCAAATTTCTGCTTGAAAAAGCTAGCCTTGGCTTTTCTAACTGCCTGTGTATAATGGTTTCTAGCTTCCCTGAACAGCTGCATATCACGGGGGCTGTTCGATGCTAATGCAGAACGCCATAGGATGTTTTTGTGTTGGTTAAGGGCAGTCAGGTCTGGGGAGAACCAAGGGCTATATCTGTTCCTGGTTCTAAATTTCTTGAATGGGGCATGTTTATTTAAGAGGGTTAGGAAGGCATTTAAAAAAAATATCCAGGCATCCTCTACTGACGGGATGAGATCAATATCCTTCCAGGATACCCCGGCCAGGTCGATTAGAAAGGCCTGCTCGCAGAAGTGTTTCAGGGAGCGTTTTACAGTGATGAGTGGATGCAGGCAATGAGGCAGTGATCGCTGAGATCTTGGTTGAAGACAGCAGAGGTGTATTTAGAGGGGAAGTTGGTTAGGATGATATCTATGAGGGTGCCCGTGTTTAAGGCTTTGGGGAGGTACCTGGTAGGTTCATTGATAATTTGTGTGAGATAAGACAGCTAACGATTAGCGGGCCGCAGATGGGTGTTCAGGTAACGTCGCGACGGTGTGGCCAGTTGGATAACTCCCTCGGGCAGATAACTTCAGTAGTCCAGTCGTGAAGGCACGGTGGGGCTCCGCGTCGGCAGTAAAACGGGTCCAGATAGGTGATTGTAGCCCAGGAGTGGCTGATAGAACTCTTCAGCTGGCTAACTCCGGAATAATTGATGTTCGCTCCGGGATCGATGTAAGCCAAAGTCACTCGGATAGCAGATAGCTAGCTGCGAGATCCAGGTGTAAATGTCCAGAGCTTTCGGATGAAATCTGGGGATATGGAGAGAAAAATAGGTCCAGTATGTTCTGGTCTGAGTCGCTTTGTACAAAACTGACGATAGCTTTTCAAGCTAAAGAATAGCTGGTGACCATCAACTGTGCTTAGCTGAATACTAACGTTAGCCAGTAAACAGGCTAGCTTCTGGCTAGCTTCTGGCTAGCTTCTGGTTAGCTTCTGGCTAGCTTCCTAACTTGAGTTCCTGTATGTTGTTATGATCACACCATGTCTCGTTAATCATAAGGCATACTCCCCCGCCCCTCTTCTTACCAGAAAGATGCTTGTTTCTGTCGGCGCGATGCGTGAAGAAACCAGCTGGCTGTACAGACTCCGATAGCGTGTCTCGAGTGAGCTATGTTTCCGTGAAGCAAAGAACTTTACAGTCTCTTATGTCTCTCTGGAATGCTACCCTTGCTCGGATTTCATCAACCTTGTTGTCAGGAGACTGGACGTTGGCGAGTGGCATGCTCGGGAGTGGTGCGCTATGTGCCCATCTCCATAGCCTGACCAGAAGACCGCTTCGTCTGCCCCTTTTACGGTGTCGTTGTTTTGGTTTGCCGGCTGGGATCAGATCCATTGTCCTGGGTGGTGAACAAAACAGAGGATCCGCTTCGGGAAAGTCGTATTCCTGGTCGCAATGATGGTGAGTTGACGTTGCTCTTATATCCAGTAGTTCCTCCCGACTGTATGTAAGATTACCTGGGGTACCAATGTAATAAATAACATGTAAAAAAACAAAATACTGCATAGTTTCCTAGGAACGCGAAGCGAGGCAGCCATCTCTGTCGGCGCCGGATTTAGCAGATTTGTCAATAAACGACCATTGAAAACAGGTTAATTTCATGATTTATTCCAGAGATTAATTGTGTGAAGGTGTCAAGGATTAATTTTCCCACTGATATGGCACAGAAAACAATTTATATTCACAAGCATTTGCTTCATTGACCCTGCATTCATAACATCCTCTGTGTTTACCTAGGATTAGTGCAGGATAACGGCCCCCACAGTGTGTCTGAATGGGCTCTGTCTGAATGGGTGTGATTGCACACCGTAGTCGAACAATGCACTCTCGGTTGCTCTATAAACTGTTCAATTTTAGCAACGTGACTCATCTGAACGTGTACTTAGATGCTAGTTTTGTGTAAATATACCTTGTGTAAACCAACACTGCCAAACTTTTCTGAAAGAGAGGAATAAGTCTGCATTTAATTGAGCTACTGCAGTGAATCACAATTACCCCCATTGACAGAGCTATGTAGTGGGTGTTTTTGTACTTCTGTCATTCACACCTTAAATCTATCACTCACATACATAGAGCTAGCAACCTGCTTTTTTAGACTCCGTTTTTAGTTTCTTAAGTGATACCCATATCTCCTATCAAGAAAGGGAAACTAAATAATAAATTTCTTTAACAATGGCTCAATTATTCTATGTATATTCAATATAATATATCAAATGTGTCAGACTCTCTTCTTTTAGCAGTTCTAGTGGGAAGCAGAGATGTCAATTTAAGTTTTGGGTGTTCAGAGCTCATCCTTCAGTCCTGCCCAATCACACCACACTGAGACCGTGGCTGGGAGCGAAGGCTGCATGTCTCAGACTGACTGACTGCAGGCCTCTGCTTGTTGCTTAAACCACCGCCACCAATAGAGAGGAGGGGGAGGGGGCAAGGGGCTGCAGCTCTCTCCATCGTCCACCTTCACAGTGATGCGACCTGGTCTCCTTCAAGGAGGTAAGAGGGTGAAATGAATCAAGGGATTGTTATGTTTCACCTGCTGCACAGGCAACCCAAGAAGACAGACTTTTCTCTAACTGCCAAAGCAGCAGAACTACTTAAAACTCTATTACATCATCTTTGTTGGACGGCTTCCGAGCCTGGCTGGGCTCCCCACCAACTCTCTGCACTGCCTTCAGCTCTCCTCTTTATGCCCAATGTGGGCAAAGTTACTGCACTATTCAGAATCACACATTTTTTCTTTTTTGACCGATTACTGTGGTTTATTCTCTAACCGGCAGTGTAGCCTAGTGGTTAGAGCGTTGGACTAGTAACCGGAAGGTTGCGAGTTCAAACCCCCGAGCTGACAAGGTACAAATCTGTCGTTCTGCCCCTGAACAGGCAGTTAACCCACTGTTCCCAGGCCGTCATTGAAAATAAGAATGTGTTCTTAACTGACTTGCCTGGTTAAATAAAGGTAAAAAAAAATAAAAATAATGAAAAACCTCAGTGCACTGTATTCCCCCATGCAGTTATTCAGTTTGGTTATTCCTCTTCATACAGTTGACAGATTATCTGTATTTATGCCACAACTCAACTTGTGTATGCTACTTAAGAGACAGATAGACGTGTGTAACACCAGATCCTGAATGGTGAATTGTGCATCTCTCTAAGTAAGCCCTCCAGGTGAATAACTGGTGAAAGATGTGCTTCTCCTTATCAGTCAATGGGAATAAGTCTATCAGCATCAATAGGCCTGCAGGAAGGGCTCTGTTTTTTAACAGTTATGAATAGATGCTTTTCTTACTTCCTCTTCTTTACAGTTTTGCCCAGGAGCAGATATATATAAATGGTATTTGCTTGCACTTAATAGAACCTCTGAACAGAGAATGATTGAGGCCAGATAATAGTCCAGTGTTTTGGGGACAGACTCTAGGTTCGAGGGCCCTCTTCTCTACTTCTCTATTTCGCTAACTTAATGATGGGGATTCATATGTCATGAAGAGTAAACACATGGGTTTGAGTACTGGATTGTCTGAAATTGTCATGCCCTGACCATAGAGATCATTTTATTCTCTATGTTTGGTTGGTCAGGGTGTGACTCGGGTGGGAAACTCTATGTTCTTTGTTTCTATGTTTTGGTCGGGTAGGGCTCTCAATCAGGGACAGCTGTTTATCGTTGTCTCTGATTGGGAAACATAATAAGGCAGCCTTTTTTCCTTTTGTATTTGTGGGTAGTTGTCTTTGTTAGTGGCATTATACCCTGAGTAAGCTTCACGGTCATTTCCTTGTTCTTTGTTTTGTTGCCGACATTTATCAATAAAAGAAATGTATGCTTACCATGCTGCACCTTGGTCCGGTCATTTCCACGACGACAGCGATAGTGACAGAAATGAAATGGTTGAATTTTTTATTTTATTTATTTTATTTTACCTTTATTTAACCAGGTAGGCAAGTTGAGAACAAGTTCTCATTTACAATTGCGACCTGGCAAAATCCATAGATGTTATAAAACAAATGATTCTATTGCTTTTGAAGGCATACTGTTTTGCCATCAAAGTCAGAGAAAAACTCTGGTGCATCCCATTGTTTTTGCTGTTGCATCGTGACCCAATATGACAGAGAATATTCCTGTATGAGTGCTTTATTATGAATTAAATCTGAGTCAACCACACCACAAAACAGCAATGCAAACCTTTTGAGAGTCAGAACCGTGTAGAGATTCCAATCAAGTGACACAACATAGAGGGCACTTTTCACACAATGGATAATGCTATCCCCAGATGGCTCAGGTGTCTCCACTGAAACCTGTGGCAATGTTTGGGTCGGAGGCCTGTGATTCATGCCTGTGCTCCAGCCTGATGCAGGAATGGGCTGACAGGCAAATAAGATTAATCAAAGTGTTTGTTGAATCCTACAGCCATGAAGATAGACAACGGGAGGCCCGAAGATGTCCTTTGTTCACTGTAAACACTGATGGGCTCTCGAGCTGAAACCTGGGGAAACGTAAGCTACCTGGGTCTCCAGCAATATGAATCTGCTGCATTCCCATCTCCCCCTCCTTGCATTCCCTCCTTGCATTCCCTCACCTCCTTGGCTCCTTCTCTCCAATCTATTTCTCTTTATTGTTGCTCTTTAGCAGTGAATAGTTTGGAGAACTACTCTGGTCGTAATGCACACATGACACATTGTTAAACTTTCCATTATCCATGCCATGCCTCCCTGTTGTTATGACAACATCAGCCAGACGCACAGTGAGTTGATCCCCCAGCATTATGAGATTTATCAACACAACTTGAACTCAAATCCAGTAAGTTTTTGCAAGTGGTGTGTTAGACCTGACAGAATGATTATTGCACAAAGTAGTCAAGATAGTAGTTCCTCATAATGTGAGCGTTTGACTCTGGGAAATGGTGTTGTCACAGCTGGATAGATCTCAAGATTTGCAGCTCGCTCTCTACTCTGTGATAAATGAATGCCAGGAATTATTGTCCTGCTGAGTGAGGTTAACTATTTTCTCTCTCTGTGTTTGTACAGTAAGATACCATAGCATAAATCTGTCTACAGTTAGTTTATCAAACCTAGTGTAAAGCATTATCCTCTGGGGCTGTGTATGTTTTGGTCTATTTTGGGGCAAACTGCCCAAAAAACGTTTCATGGTTTGTTCGGTTGATTTGTTTGAGATGGTCCAGCACTTTGATGGTCCAGGACATTTCCTTGGGTGTTCAGTAGTATAAAAACTATTATAACAGGATGCGTTAGCTTCGATGGTATTATTTTGTTAATAACCAAATAAAACTAGGCAACAGTAAACATGTTGTCCCTCCTTTGGGCCAATCAGTGTAATTTTGTAAATGACAGATGCATAATTCACCCAAGTTTAGTCAAAATCGGGCCACTGGTGTCTGACATGTTGCATGCAGAGTTGGGGAGTAAAGGATTGCAGGTAATCCGTTGCATGTAAGGGATTACAAAAAATGGTAACTGTAATCCGTTACGTTACCAGCTAAAATATTGTAATCAGTTTACAGATACTTTTGTAAAACTAGATGATTACTTTGAGGATTACTTTTATATTCAGAAAGGATGTTTTCCAGAAAAAAATCTTTGACACTTCTAAGTTATCTAAATGACATTCAAATCAGCATTGAAAAAAGGTGCAAGTTTAAGTTTGATCCACCTGAGCGAGTCTGACCACAGGTCAGAGACCACCAAATGTGTTTGATCGATCGAGGGAAAAGCGCAGGAATAGGCTTTTGTAAACTACAGTCCAAGGAGCGACTGCCGTCGGCATCCAAATATTATTCAACTTGAATTTATGCTTGGAGGTAAGAATAACAGAAGTGGTGTAGTCTACTGTGATACAGATATAACATATTATTGATATCTACACAGCGCATTGATGTGAATTACACGGCTGCTCTCTCGCCTTACGGATTGTGGTTGTTGTGGATGGCTGTTCAGAAATAAAATGAAAAATCCATAGGCCTAATGGACACATGCTCTAACTCGTACACTTCTGATAGATTTAAAGGGCCAATCTATAGTTGCTACATTCATTTGTTGACTAGAATAATAGTGAAGACATCAAAACTATGAAATAACACATATGCAATCATGTAGTAACCAAAAAAGTGTTAAAACAAATCCAAATATATTTGAGATTCTTCAAATAGCCACCCTTTGCCTTGATGACAGTTTTGCACGCTCTTGGCATTCTCTCATCCAGCTTCATCTGTGGACTTTCCCTTTAAACAGTAGTGTATTATCAAGATATCAAAAAGTCACCAACAAAAAGGTAAATAATAGAGCAAATGTAGCATATGGCTTTCATTTTTCCCATGTAAATAGCACTTTTCAGTAGTGCTCAAAGCATGTTATTTCATGAGAGCAGCAATTATTTTTCAACTTGACTCAATGAGCCCAGTCAGGCCTCCATGACAACAAAATCATAAAAAACAGAGTAGGGCTGGCAAATAAGTTATTAGTTTTGGGGTCATGCTGAGGTGAAACAATTTGGCTAATCTACAGTTCCATATTTCCATGTCCTATTCTTGAAGATCAAGGGGTATAACATTTATTGGAAGGACTGGAATTGTTTTATGTAAAGATATCATTTAATTGTATTATTATATGTAGTAGAAAGCAATGAGTTAGAAGAAGCCTACTTAACCAACTCATAAAATCTTCTTAGGGTTAGGCGTCCCGTCAGCAGGACACCTGTTGACAACTTCCGGTGAAATTGGAGGGTGTGCAATTCAAATAAAGAATCATAAAAATAATGGATATTAAAAATCTAGGTACATACAAGTGTCTTATATCGGTTAAAAGTGTAAATTATTGTTAATCTAACTGCATTGTCCGATTTACAATAGGCTTTACAGCGAAAGCGTGCCATGTGATTGTTTGAGAACGGCGCCCCACATCAAAATATTTTTCAACCAGCACAGGCTTTGTAAAATCACAAATTGTGATTAAATATTCACTTACTTTTTGAAAATCTTCCGCTGATTTGCAATCCCAAGGGTCCCAGCTACAACATGCATGGTAGTTTGTTTAGATAAAATCCTTCTTTAAATCCCAAAAAGTCTATTTAGTTGGCGTCATCGATTTGAGTAATCCACTCGTTCAACATGCAGAGAAAGAAATCCAAAAAGCTACTTCAAAACATTGTTAAAACAAGTCAAAACACATTTCTATTTAATCCTCATCTACCCTAAAATGTAATTAAACTATAATATTTCATACGGAAAAAAATATGTTCTCCTGACCCTCCTGTCTCCGCCTCCAGTATTTATGCCTCAGTCTAGGGTCAGTCTGTTATATCTGGAGTATTTCTCCTGTGTTATCCGGTGTCCTGTGTGAATTTAAGTATGCTCTTTCTTTCTTTCTTTTTCTCTTTCGGAGGACCTGAGCCCTAGGACCATGCCTCAGGACTACCTGGCTTGATTACTCCTTGCTGTCCCCAGTCCACCTGGCGGTGCTGCTGCTCCAGTTTCAACTGTTCTGCCTGCGGCTATGGAACCCTGACCCGTTCACAGGACGTGCTACCTGTCCCAGACCTTCTTTCAACTCTCTAGAGACAGCAGGAGCGGTAGAGATACTCTGAATGATCGTTTATGAAAAGCCAACTGACATTTACTCCAGAGGTGCTGACCTGTTGCACCCTTGACAACCACTGTGATTATTATTATTTGACCCTGCTGGTCATCTATGAACATTTGAACATCTTGGCCATGTTCTCTTATAATCTCCACCCGGCACAACCAGAAGAGGACTGGCCACCCCACATAGCCTGGTTCCTCTCTAGGTTTCTTCCCATGTTCTGCCTTTCTAGAGAGTTTTTCCTAGCCACCGTGCTTCTAGACCTGCATTGCTTGCTGTTTGGGGTTTTATGCTGGGTTTCTGTACAGCACTTTGTGACATCAGCTGATGTAAGAAGGGCTTTATAAATACATTTGATTGAAAAGCTAAATTAGTAAGCACGCACAGACTGATTTCCAACTCTGACTCCCTGTACCAAAACTCAAAATTATTCCTTGTTTGGGAAGAAACAAGCCTGAAACCTTGAACAAAGACTGTTAATATGTGATATAGTGGAAGCCATAGGAATTGCAATCTGGGAGCTGGAATTGCATAGGACCCATAGCATTCCATTGAAAGAGCATGAGCTCACAAAAACAATCATCTTTGGACTTTCTCCATCCATATGAATTGTGTTATATTCTCATACATTATTTTAACATTTGCACAAACTTCAATGTGTTTTCTATCCAATGGTACCAATTATATGCAAATCCTGGCTTCTGGGCCTGAGTAACAGGCAGTTCACTTTGGGCACGTCAGTCAGACAGGAAGTGGAGAAAAATAAACCCTAGCCTGAAGAAGTACATCTACAGTTGAAGTCGGAAGTTTACATACACTTAGGATGGAGTCATTAAAACTCATTTTTCAAACAGACCATCGTTATGTTTGGAGGAAAAAGGGGGAGGCATATCATGAGGCAGGAAAATTATGTGGATAGATTGAAGCAGCATCTCAAGACATCAGTCAAGATGTTAAAGTTTGGTCGCAAATGGGTCTTCCAAATGGACAGTGACCCCCAAGCATACTTCCAAAGTTGTGGCATAATATTAAAAGCTAAAATAAATTATTCTCTCTAAAATTATTCTGTCATTGTGTGATCTTAACTGACCTAAGACAGTGCATTTTTATTAGGATTAAATGTCAAGGTATTGTGAAACACTGAGTTTAAATGTATGTGGTTCAGGTGTATGTAAACTTCCGACTTCAACTAGCCATTTTGAGCCTGTAATCGAACCCACAAATGCTGTAAGGCCAGATACTCAACAAGTCTAAAGAAGGTCAGTTTTATTGCTTCTTTAATCACCACAATAGTTTTCAGCTGTGCTAACATTTTTGCAAAAGGGTTTTCTAATGATCAAGTAGCCTTTTAAAATTATACTTGGATTAGCTAACACAACGTGCCATTGGAGAACAGGAGTGATGGTTGCTGATAATGCGCCTCTGTATGCCTATTTAGATATTCCATTTTTTTTTTTATCTGCCATTTCCAGCTACAATAGTAATTTACAACATTAACAACGTCTACACTGTATTTCCGATCAATTTGATGTTATTTTGATGGACAAAAAAAGTAGCTTTTCTTTCAAAAACAAGGACATTTCTAACAAACATTTGAACAGTAGTGTACCTCAATAGGCCCAGCCATGATTTATTTGCAGCAGAAGTTTAGCATTTCTGTCCCTCAGTGCTCTAGCAGAAGAATGATTTACAAACTCATGTTCACACCCAGCCAGGGCCATCTATTATGTGTTGGCAGGCTTCCCGAAATGTCAAGCTTCACACAGATGCACAAGCATTGTGTTTTTTCAACCAATGCTGTAACTGTTTTTAATTTATAGACTTAGGATGCCTTTGAGGTGAATCCCAGATTGCAAAAACACACTGTGTGGGGGTTCAGTGACGAGGGATTTGATTCCATGATCCAGATGACAGTGCAGATATTTTGTTTTATTTAGCTCGGCTCAGTTAAGAAGACGTACTTATTTACAATGACGGCCTAGGAACAGTGGGTTAACTGCCTCGTTCAGGGGCAGAACAACAGATTTTTACCTTGTCAGCTCGGGAATTTGAACTTGCAACCTTTCGGTTACTGGCTCAATGCACTAAACACTAGGCTACCTGCCGCCTCATATAAGGTATGTACTGTCTCATCCCATTAAGGTATGATTGAGGCTCTCTTAAAATACATATTTACAGCCAGACAGGTGTTTTTATCCCCATGAAATCTTACACAAATGTTGCTATCTCTGTATGGTTTATTGGTCTTATGGTGTTTATCCCAGAGCTACAGACACACTTATCTGTATGTGTGAGTTAAACCTGGAGGGAATATCAATGTCACCCTCTGTCCGATAGTCTCTAGCACAACTTAATCTGAACAGATCCACCACACTATAGATGTCTTTCTACATGATAGCAATGTAGTTTCATATGTTTAATTACCAACTTTGCTGCAGTGGCAGTTATTGCAATATCAAAGCCAATCAAAAGCCACACTAATTAATATAATGACTGTATCAAGAGATGTTTTCCTCCTGGAGAAAAAGATACTGTTGGTTGTGGTTTAGTTAGAGTACATGTAAAGTAAACGTCCCATGCACCTGCACGTGCTGCCATGCTTTGAAAGCCGCCCTCCCAGTGCATAAACGAGTGAGTGATTGAGCAGTGAAAGTTACAGTTGAAGGATACACCTGGGCCTTTTGGAAGGGAGAATGTTTCATATATTCATGAGCAACCCCATGAACCTCAGGGGAAGCCCTCTCATCTGAATGGCTTTATTAGTGCCTTTGCAGTTATTTTAGCCCTCTTTTAAATGGAGCACCACTTAGCCGTGTGATGAAGTAACACCGGGCCCATTAGCTCTGAGCGCTCCACACCACGGCAGTGATGGTGACGACTGACATCGGCAGCAGCTGGGCTGACCGACAACATCCAGCCAAAAGCGTGAAGAGAGGAGGCGGGTAATGGAGAGCTATGCACCTTCTCCACTTCTCAATGTTCAAGAGTATCGTCAAAAGCTCTTGAAAGGGAAAAAAATGATGTCTGGTTAGTTAGAGCCAGCGGTTAGTTTTGGGCATGTTTAATAAGATGTTGTTAAAGTTGCTGTTTATGTCAAGAGCCTAACAAGTCAATTTATATGTTGTCCTTTTAATAGGAGGAAAGTATTTGTGAAATGAAAAATTCCTTCAAAGTTTTCCATGTAGTGCTACTCCCTTTGATCATTTGGCCTTGAGCACTTTCCTTGAGGATCTCACCGTGAGTGTCACTTCAATTTTCTTTATGATGTGAATGAATAATTGAATGAATAAATAAATACATGAATGAATGGGTTGCAGGCATTGGGTTATTTAGTTGGGTTGTTTTCTTTCAAATCTGCTGGGTTATTGAGATGTGACCCAGTGGGTCAGCTCAGAAGACTGGAGGCGTGGCTTAGTAGTGGCGTGTCTTTCAGATAGTTATTTTTGGCCTACTGTGCGAGTAAATGTCATACCGGCTCATCTGTATCTCAGTGTTGGGATAGATAAATAATAATGTTTGAATTACATAGAATATGTCAAGTGCAAAATATTTTCAAGGAAAATTAAAATTAACATCCTGAATGGGAATGACATTTACTCTTACATATATACCCAGCGCTGGTTGGGTTGTTTTTACCACAGGATTTTATTTTGAGTAGTACCTTACTCATGGCAGCCTCCATTACTGATCATGTTTTGCAACCGTTGTGGAACATGGAGGGACTTGAGGAACTGTGACACTTGTACTGCAAGTGTTGAGGTGATTACGCATCTAAGCCTCTGTGATGATCTCTGTGGTCATACATACACATTCCACCACTTCACATGTTATGCAAAGAAACACATCACAGAATGCTGTCCCTGTGTGTATGAATTTTGTGGTGTGACAGGGTGTGTGTGTTCTGTAAGTGTGGCCCTGCACAACTAAGGAATATCCCTGGTCTACCTGGTTGAGTGAAACTGCATCAAAACTGGAGCGCAGGTATCACCTCAGCAGAACAGGGATACCTGCAAGGCCATGGTAACCAAGGACAGATTTCAGCACCACACGTTCAACTGTTTGCTTGCTTGTAGCATGTCTGTCATAAAAATTACACGCTGTAAGGAAGGTTGAAGGAACTCATGAAGTTAATATTTTATGCTACCAGCAGTAGTAAGAGCAAAGCCGTCTCAATTTGTTCTGTAACTTTACAGGAAAGTATTTTACTGCAAAAGGTCAAAGTATGCAGTTAACCTTTCATTAGTAGACATGAACAATTTGTTGTCAGACAACAGGGGACAAGTTATTAAAACTGATATAATCATGATTCAGCAGTTTAGAGTGGCAGGTTCAATTGCAGACACCTCATTGTCATTTCCCCTCTACCTTTCCATAGAAACATACATACAGCGCATCCGGAGATTATTCAGACCCCTTCCCTTTTTCCTCATCAATCAAGACACAAAATCCCATAATGGCAAAGTGAAAACATGTTTTTAGAAATGTTTTATTAAATGTTTTTATTTTTTATGATTCAGACACTTTGCTATGAGAATCTAAATTGAGCTCAGCTGCATCCTGTTTCCATTGATCATCCTTGAGATGTTTCTACAACTTGATTGGATTCCACCTGTGGTAAATTAAATTGAATCGGACGTGATTTGGAAAGGCACACACCTGTGTATATAAGGTGCCACAGTCGTCAGTACATGTCAGAGCAAAAACCAAGCCATAAGGTCGAAGGAATTGCCCTCAGAGCTCCGAGACAGGATTGTGTTGAGGCACAGATCTGGGGAAGGGTGCGAAAAAATGTCTGCAGCATTGAATCTCTCCAAGAACACAGCGCCCTCCATCATTCTTAAATGGAAGAAGTTTAGAACCACCAAGATGGTTCAGCTCTTCCTAGAGCTGTCCGCCCAGCCAAACTGAGCAATCAGGGGAGAAGGGTCTTGGTCAGGGAGGTGACCAAGAACCTGATGGTCACTCTGACAGAGCTCCAGAGGTCCTCTGTGAATATGGAAGAACCTTCCAGAAGGACAATCATCTCTGCAGCACTCCATCAATCAGGTCTTTATCGTAGAGTGGCCAGACAGAAGTCACTCCTCATTAAAAGGCACATGACAGCCCGCTTGGAGTTTGCCAAAAGGCAACTTAAGGGCTCTCAGACCATGAGAAACAAGAATCTCTGGTCTGATGAAACCAAGATTGGAATCTTTGAACTGAATTCCAAGCGTCATGTCTGGAGGAAACCTGGCACCATCCCTACTGTGACATGGTGGTGGCAGAATCATAATGTGGGGATGCTGTTAGGAGGCAGGGACTGGGAGACTAGTCAGGATCAAGGAAAAGATGAACGGAGCATAGTACAGAGAGATCCTTTATGAAAACCTGCTCCAGAGCGCTCAGGACCTCAGACTGGGGCGAAGGTTCACCTTCCAACAAGACATCAACCCTAAGCACACAGCCAAGACAACATAGGAGTGGCTTCGGGACAGGTCTCTGAATGTCCTTGAGTGGCCCAGCCAGAGCGTGGACTTGAACATGATCAAGCCTTTCTGGAGAAACCTGAAAATAGCTGTGCATCAACGCTCCCCATCCAACCTGACAGAGCTTGAGAGGATCTGCAGAGAAGAATGGTAGAGCTCTCCAAATGCAGGTGTGACAAGCTTGTAGCATCATTCCCAAGAAGACTTGAGGCTGTAATCACTGCCAAAAGTACTGAGTAAAGGGTATGAATACTTATGTAAATGTGATTTTTAATTTTTTTGCATAAATCTCTAAAAACCTTTTATAACTTTGTCATTATGGGGTATTGTGTGTAGATTTATGGGGGGAAAATATCAAAATATCAATCAATTTTAGAAAAAGGCTGTAACGTAACAAAATGTGGAACAAGTCTAGGGTTCTGAATACTTTCCGAAAGCACTGTAAATACAGTACATCTGTAACGATGTGCGATGACAGTCGGGAAGCAAGTTCAGGGAGTGAGTTTTTTTTATGAAAAAACACAACATAATCCAAAACAAGAAACACAAACAACGCACAGACATGAAACAGAAACAATGATGCCCGGGGAAGGAACCAAGGGGAGTAACATATGTAGGGTAGGTAATCATGGAGGTGATGTAGTCCAGGTGAGTGTCATATTGTGCTAAAGAGCGTAATGATGGTGACAGGTGTGCACCTTAACGAGCAGCCTGGTGACCTAGAGGCCGAGAGCGAGCACACATGACAGTACCCCTTCCCTACGAGCGGCTCCAACCACAGGACGCCTGTGCAGGAGAAGGAACGAGAAATAAAGGAAAATAACTAACTAGAGATGCTGGTATTTCACTGTCGGTGGATGATACAGACCTAGTTCTGAAACTGGCTTTTATGCTCCAATGATTGGGCCCTTGTCCCTCCAGGCTTATTTACACAAACCACATCTCTTTCTCCACTCTCTTTGTTTTTGCCTGTTCCCTAGCAACCGCAGGTTGTTTTCCTGTATTGTTACCTGTCTTGTTTTCCTTTGACAAGAGTAGTACATCCTATTGCTTTATTCATTGCCCCATATTATTTAGTTTAAGGATGGTCAGATGCATGACATCTTCTCTTGGGGTAGACAAAGCCTTTGTCTCCAACTCCTACCTTAAATACACATTACAAATGGAGCTGGAACGGGGGCTCTGTTTCACTAATTGCAGTATTTCAGATACTTTGTGCCTTGTGATTAGATATTTTTACAAGATGTAGAACATAGAAGTAATAGTCTTGTATCCTTTCAATTTAGTTCATAAAAATAGCTAAAACAGACTTGCCTTTGACAGACTTGTCTCTGGGATTTCACATTGAACCACAGTACATTATTACTAAACTATTACAGTACATGCTGGCTCATTCTTCGCATGACTGTGAGTGCTGTCAGTGGACATGTGAACAAATCTTCTGAGAGAAAGGTTTTGCAAGACTGGGGTGTGGTCCTTGAAAGGTTGAGTATTTTTTTATCCTGGACCTGTTCCCTGTCCAAAATGATCGCCCCCATTATAGCTGCTTATAAATCCATAATAATACATATATTATCACCTAATGTTGTGTTAGATCTTTTTATCAACTTAAGTAGGCCTCATTGACCTGAGCTCATACAACTCGTTTTTGAGTTTAAAAAAAAGCATAATGTACAGATTATTTTGTGTGTGTGTGTGTGTGTGCTCTCTGGGAGAGGAAGTGTGTCCATCTGATGAATGGGCATGTGCCTGAACTCAATTTTGTATACTAATTGTAGCCTCACCCATTAATTTCTAATGACTGGTCATTTTTGACTGGGAACACCACAGGTGTACAAAAGTTAAATTAAACACCCAAAATGTAATGAAAATCATCCAAATGTATGTTGTGTGGTCAGATGCCCTGTGTGGACAAAGTCATGGAACCTTATGACAATCAGATTAAATGAACTACATTTTTCAGATAGAAAACTTGAAAATTGGTCCAATTCGACTGGAACACAGCAGGAAGGTTAAGGATCAGACCCACTATTTGAATTTTCGCCTAAAATGTCATACCCAAGTCTAACTGTTTTTTGCTCAGGACCTGAAGCAAGGATATGCATATTATTGATACCATTTGAAAGGAAACACTTTGAAGTTTGTGGAAATGTTAAATTGATGTAGGAGAAGATAACACATTAGATAAAAGGTCAAAGATAATACAAACACACAAAATAGCGTTTTCAAATATTTGTTTTGTTCTATCATCTTTGAAATGCAAGATAAAGGCCAAGGTATCATATAGGAGTTTAGGCCACCAGATGGCAGCAGTGTGTGTGCAAAGTTTTAGACTGATCCAGTGAAGCATTGCAATACTGCACAATATTTTCTATCAAGTCTGCCCAAATGTGCCGAATTGGTCACTTGATACATTTTCAAGTATTTAAATGTACACACTGCCAGGAATGTCATACATGATGGATAATTAGCTTCCCTACAGAGAAAACACTAACCTTAACACATCTAGATGGCCGGGTGGGGTGGGTGTGGGGCCAGAGACAGCAGGGGTTCAAACTATAGAACCCAGTTCCTACATTTGAATATAAAAATGGATTTTATCAAACAAAACTATCCTACATTTTATCTCTGGGACCCTCAGGATGACAAATCAGAGGAAGATTACTGAATGTAAGTACATTATTTACCTTCAGAGGTGAATGTATCAAACCAGTTGCCCTGAAAATATTTGTTGTTGTGCGCTCTCCTTAAACAATAGCATGGTCTTTTTTCACTGTAATAGCTACTGTAAATTGGACAGTGCAGTTAGATTAACGAGAATGTAAGCTTTCTGACCACATAAGACATGTCTATGTCATGGGAAGTTTGCTGTTACTTACGATGTCATTCTTGTAACATTAGCGCACGTTAGCAACAACCGTCCTGGCTATTAGGACACCGATCCAGTAGATCCTTAAGAGATTTAGGCATGGCTGTATTTTCAGAAATGATCTATAATCACTTAATAATGTGTCTTTCAAAACATATTTTTACATTAGGTGACAGTGATTTAACATGGGAAATGGTGTCTATTTAATCAGCCCTGCCATACCAATATTCAACCTTATGCCCCTACTGTACATACACACTGCAAATTCCAAAATGGAAAGTGCCTGTGGAGTCTTATATTAGTAGGCTTCCACAGTACCCAAAACTATTCTGAGATTTTGTTTGACTCTGGGGAAAAAGGTACTGCGAATTCATTTAGATTAGTCTTTTGATTGTTTTGCTGCAGTGCCATTCTTGAGAAAGGAATGATCCCTCAAATGCTGAACAGTCAAAATACCCTATTACTGTTTCCCGGAATGTATCCCTACAAGTGAAATAACTTTTAAGATGTGTAATTACCTTAAGAACGATCATTTTTGCATGCTTCACTGGTGACACTGCACCACTCAAATTAAGAGTAATTTGTGCTATTAGTCATGTCAATTACTTGTGTTATACTAACTTATTATGACACAAGTTTCTTGAAATGGTCGTTTTTATTGCTCGCTATTTCAAGACAACTGACATCTAACTGAATTACTGTATGTAATACACAAAATGCTTGCACAGATAATGAAGCAAGGCTTGCACTATGTTATGATGAATGCTAAGACATATTTTGCCCGTTATGAGGTAATACTGTGAAATTCAAAGCACATTTCACATTAAAGAAGGTACCTATTTTTAAGCAGAATTGCCTTTATCGGAGAGAAGATAAAACATATGGCTAATTTCAAAATAAATTAAGAACCAAGGTAATGTATTTTTTTATTTTTATGAATGAGCCCAAATACAGCCTGTTGAGCTGGCTCAAATCGGGGGCTAAACTGCCTGTTCTGGGCAACTGTGTGGCAACAGGTGCTCCCCACTGTCTCCTCTGATGGATATCATAGCCAGGCTCTCCCCCGTATTCTCAGAGGCAGTGTAATCCAACTAAATCTCCCTATAATTTAGGAAGGATTGGGTTCTTCAGATGAGCTAGTGGAAACCTCCCTGGTTGTGTGGGAGTTCAACAGAACCAAATTTGGCCCTGCATGAAAAGCAGACACAGATTTTAGTTTTACGTCTCTATAGAAATCCACCTTTTTCTGCATCCAGATCCATAGCCTGGGCTTCTACTGGAAAAAAACAACAGCTGGTGTATGTTTGCTACTGTTAGTCATATTTAGTTTGTGTGCAGTCCTTGGAGATAGATTGACACTTGAGTGTACTGTATGTAAAGTGTATTATGTTTTGGACACTACAGTTTCTGAATATTCTTTTCACAATTTATTCAGTCACCATAATGTTACATTCAAAACATGCCTAAACACATCTTGTTTAAAAAAAATGGATTAAATCAATTAACAGTAGATAAAATCTTGTTTCCTTCCTTATCTTCAAGACAATCCTCATTTGCATTATAGTATTGCTGCTGGACAAAAGAGGAATGTGTAGAGCACAGTAGGTTTGACTTGTTCAGCTCGCTCAGTGGCAGGAAAGAGTTAAAGGGGACTGGTGTCTGAGGAGCAGGATGCTCTCTGCTGTCATGTCTCACAGTGTCATCAAGGCAATTCGCTCTGAGCTCACCCAGCAGGTTGCTGTCAGCGCACACATGCACACAGACTAACACACACACATACACACACAAGCACACACACACACACACACACACACACACACACACTGAGAGCCCAGACAGGATTACTGTCACATAGTGAGTACGTCATTGCTGACTGAGCACTTGAATGTGGCAACAGTTTCCTTTCACCTGAGAAAGACAGAAGAGGAGGAAAAAGGATTAATTGTGAAGGTTGATGGAGAAGATAGTTGTTTATTTATAAAGAACATCTCTGCCAAGGGGAAAATAAGGTTTTTATTTCCACCACTGTGCCGTTGTCTTGATAGATTTATTGCCTTAATAAAATAAAGAATTTGTAACAAGGATCCTTGTCTAATAACTATTGAGAAATTGAAAACCTTCTGAGATAGAGATCTACAATGAACAAGCATTTTTTTTTCATTGGGATGGTGTGGGAGGTCTTCAGCTGACTTTGATGTTTTAATGAAATTAAGAGAAAATAAATTATGTTCATACTGTGCCAGAGATGCCAGAGAGACCTTTGTTCTCAATTACCTCATCCTTATGCTGCTCTTATGAATGATTTGTGTAAATGCGTTTAATTTGATGATGTTTTGAATGTCAAATAATATTTTGGGGAAGTTATTGACTGACTTTATTTTAGATCGTTGGGATAAACCTTTGTTGATGTTCTGCACAATAGAAAACATTGGTTTGTTAACATCATAGAGGTGTACCGATTATTACAACATAGAATTAGGAATTAGATTACTAATAATATTTGTATATAATCTCTGTTGCCTTATTCGTTCATCTGGTTAAATACCATTTTTTTTATAAGAAATGTATGGGGTGGAGCAGTGTCATCCGATACAGGACAAATATTATTAACATAGAGGACAGGTATTATTGACATTGAGGACAGGTCCCAACCCAACCCCTCTGAATCAGAAAGGTTCGGGGTGCTGCCGAGGAACAGTGGGTTAAATGCCTTGCTCGGGCAGAATTGCCCATTTTTACCCTGTCAGCTCTGGGATTCGGTTACTGGCCCAACACTCTAACCACTAGGCTACCTGCTGCCCCTTAACATACAGTACAGGTATTAATGACATACAGGACAGGTATTATTAATATAGAGAACAGGTATTATTAACATAGAGGACAGGTATTATTAACATAGAGAACATATATTATTAACGTAGAGGACAAGTATTATTAACATAGACAAAAGGTATTATTGGCACACAGTACAGGCTAACATACAGCACATGTGTTATTAACATAGAGCACAGGTGTTATTAAAATCTTATGGCTGCCATCCCGTTAATGGGATAATTGTCATTACAAACCGCAGAATTGCATAGCGCCACATTCAAATAATATTACTAAAAATATTTATATTCATGAAATCACGAGTGCAATATAGCAAAACACAGCTTAGCCTATTTTGAAAATATGCTTTACAGCGAAAGCAATCCAAGCGTTTGTGTAAGTTTATCGATCGCTCAACAAAACATTATGTACACCTAGCATCAAGTAGCTCGGTCACGAAAATCAGAAAAGCAATCAAATTAATAGTTTAACTTTGATGATCTTCGGATGTTTTCACACACGAGACTCCCAGTTACACAATAAATGTTCCTTTTGTTCCTAAAAGATGATTTTTATATCCAAAATACCTCCGTTTGTTTGGCTCGTTATGTTCAGAAATCCACAGGAAAGAGCGGTCACAACAACGCAGACAAATTCCAAATAGTATGTCCACAGAAACATGTCAAGCGTTTTTTATAATCAATCCTCAGGTTGTTTTTAAAATATATAATCGATAATATATCAACCGCAACTGTCTTTTCAGTCGGAGAGGGAAAGGCAATGGCTGCCCAAATTCTGTTACGCATACAAAACACTGCTGGCACCCGGCCATACAATGACGCGATGTTATCTTTCGCTGTCATTTTTTCAAAATAAAAGCCTGAAACTATGTCTAAAGACTGTTGACACCTTGAGGAAGCAATAGGAAAAGGAATCTGGTTGATATCCCTTTAAATGGAGCAAAGGCAGGCTATGGAACATAGTTTTCAAAATAGATGCCACTTCCTGGTTTGATTTTCCTCAGGGTTTCGACTGCAATATCAGTTCTGTTGTACTCACAGACAATATTTTGACAGTTTTGGAAACTTTAGAGTGTTTTCTATCCAATACTAATAATAATATGCATATATTAGCAACGCCATCATTATCCAAGATGGCGTAGCAGTCAGACGTCTTTGTCCTGTCGTGTCCCTTGTATATATCGTTTTTTTACGTATTTTTCTTCGCATATCTTTTAAAATATTTTGCTAAACCTTTATTAACATCTAAATACTCCCCTGTAACCCGCCTCACCCAATGTAGCGTGGATCTGCTTTTTTTCTAAAGTATCTATATTTACTTCGGATCTGGAATCCTTCAACTGAAGCTAGCCAGCTATCAGTCAGCAAACCATTGCTTCAGCTCGAATAGCTCTCACCAGTTCAAACAACGTAACTCTAACCAGAGCATAACGGACCAATTATTTTTATCCCCGGATTCCCACCGCAAACTGAACATTTTCATCTGGATCTTCACAACTAGCTAACCGCAACCCCGGATGACTACTCCTGGCTAGCGTTTCCATCCACTTAGCTTGAAGTTAGCCCGGCCAGAGCTCCTGTGCTACCACCAAAGCATACTCCTGGGCTACAATATCCGGATCCCTTCTACAGCCGGTACGGGGCATGGAACCCCGCAGATCCCCTACGACTGGAATTCCGACATAATCTGTGCAACGCCCGCTGAAGGCCTATTATGCTAACCAGCTAGGTCTGCTAGCTACCTAGAGCTACTTGGAACCCTACTAATTCCATGACCGGTCTATCGACGTCACCGCATGAAGAGGCAAAAACAGACTTAACCCCATCGCGACGTCCCCCAAAGGTTAACTTTCTAGCCCCTGCTATCTGCTTGCTTGCTAACCCGGCATGCTAACTGCTAGCCTGCCCCGGTCTACTAACTGCTAGCTTGTTTAGGCCCGGTCTGCTAACTGCTAGCTTGTTTAGCCCCGGCCTACTAACTGTTAGCTTGTTAGCACAGTCCTGCTAACTGTCTGAATCGCCGTGTCCCCAGCCAGCCCAACCACTCACTGGACCCATATTTATTTTCAATCTCTTTTCGATTTTAATTCGATTATACCTTCCGGTAACCTGCCTCACCCAATGTGATACGGAATCGCTGTTATTTTTTATTTTAGAATACATTCAAGAACCTCCCGAAGCTAACCAGTTAATTAGCTACAAGCTGTTTAGTCATTGTCAGCCACTGCTAGCAGCTTTTACCTTCTGCACAGCCAGCACTGTTTTTAGCCTGGATAATACTCGCCAGTTTACCAGTATCGAACTGTCTCTCCACAACAACGCCGGATTCCTGCCGTAATCCCTGGACCACTACTTCTGGTCTTCACAGCTAGCTTGCACCCAGTACCAAAGCTATCCCTGAGGCCCACCTCCCGGCCTACTCAGCTGTTCTCCCGAACCCCACTCATACACGGCTAGAGTCCAATACTCCACCGGATCCTTGCTGTAAACTCTGGACCTTGGCTAACGCCACTGCCACGAAGCTAGCACCAGTTAGCCATGAGCCAGGCACATCTCCCTGCTAGCAAACTAAATTCTACAATACCTCTTTCGCCATCTGGCTTGGATTCTCTGTCGACACGGCCCCCCGCCGCACCACCACGACTGGTCTGCCGACGAATACTCCATCCGCTGTGCCTTCAGAGCAGACCCCCCCCTACCACCCCCGGGCTACTAACTTTAAACGCCGTGTTGCCCGCGTGCTAGTGTAGTGGCGGCTTCCCTGTTCCATCTACTGCTGCCCCCTGGACACTATGATCACTTGGCTACATAGCTGATGCCTGCTGGCCTGTCCATTAATCACGGTACTCCATTCTGTTTATTTATGTTTTATCTGTTGGCCCCAGCCGCGAACTCAGGCTGTGTGTAGTTAATCCAACCCTCTCTGCCTAGTCATCGCCATTTTACCTGCTGTTGTTGTGTTAGCTGACTAGTTGTTGTTGTCTCACCTGTTGTTTTAGCAAGCTCTCCCAATCAAGACCTCAATTACTTTATGCCTTGCTGTATGTTTCTCTCAAATATCAATATGACTTGTATACTGTTGTTCAGGTTAGTTATCATTGTTTTAGTTTACAATGGAGCCCCTAGTTCCACTCCTCACACCTCTGATACCTCCTTTGACCCACCTCCCACACATGTGGTGACCTCACCCATTATAAACAGCATGTCCAGAGAAACAACCTCTCTTATCATCACCCAGTGCCTGGGCTTACCTCCGCTGTACCCGCACCCCACCATACCCCTGTCTGCACATTATAACCTCAATATATTCTACCACGCCCATAAATCTGATCCTTTTATTCCTTGTCCCCAACGCTCTAGGCGACCAGTTTTGATAGCCTTTAGCCGCAACCTCATCCTACTCCTCCTCTGTTCCTTGGGTGATGTGGAGGTAAACCCAGGCCCTGCATGTCCCCAGGCACCCTCATTTGTTGACTTCTGTGATCGAAAAAGCCTTGGTTTCATGCATGTCAACATCAGAAGCCTCCTCCCGAAGTTTGTCAAACGCTCCTTTCTTATCGACCTGGCCTTTCTTATCGACCTGTCCCGGGTATCCTGGAAGGTCATTCTTTAAAAGTAACTTCCTCACCATCTTAGACTAGCATGCTCCGTTCAGAAAATGCAGAACTAAGAACAGATATAGCCCTTGGTTCACTCCAGGCCTGACTGCCCTCGACCAGCACAAAAAAATCCTGTGGAGGACTGCAACAGCATCGAATAGTCCCCGCGATAGGCAACTGTTCAGGGAAGTCAGGAACCAATACACGCAGTCAGTCAGGAAAGCAAAGGCCAGCTTTTTAGGGCAGAAATTTGAATCCTGTAGCTCTAACTCCAAAAAGTTCTGGGACATTGTAAAGTCCATGGAGAACAAGAGCACCTCCTCCCAGCTGCCCACTGCACTGAGGTTAGGTAACACGGTCACCACCGATAAATCCGTGATAATCGAAAACTTCAACAAGCATTTCTCAACGGCTGGCCATGCCTTCCTCCTGGCTACTCCAACCTCGGCCAACAGCTCCCCCCCCCCCGCAGCTACTCCCCCAAGCCTCCCCAGATTCTCCTTTACCCAAATCCAGATAGCAGATGTTCTGAAAGAGCTGCAAAACCTGGACCCGTACAAATCAGCTGGGCTTGACAATCTGGACCCTCTATTTCTGAAACTATCCGCCGCCATTGTCGCAACACCTATTACCAGCCTGTTCAACCTCTCCTTCATATCATCTGAGATCCCCAATGATTGGAAAGCTGCCGCTGTCATCCCCCTCTTCAAAGGGGGAGACACCCTGGACCCAAACTGTTACAGACCTATATCCATCCTGCCCTGTCTATCTCAGGTCTTCGAAAGCCAAGTCAACAAACAGATCACTGACCATCTCGA